>NC_056603.1:21634671-21786611 GCF_018340385.1 Cyprinus carpio | reverse complement strand
ATAGGGTTGGGTACCAAACTCGGCACTTTTAAGGGCACCGACCGACGTACGCCTCTAGTGACAGAGACGTTGAAAATATATCTTTTGGACATAACTTTGCTTAGTGGGAATCATCTGATGATATAACTGTAAGAGTTGCATTTTCAGATACTTTTACTTAACCACACATATGTGTTACCGGCTGAACCCCTCTCCCCTTTAAGGATTTAGACCTTGGAGGTGACTTGTGTATGTGATGTAGCAGGTTTGTTGTGTCAAGTGAGACTGTACTGAAAGTTGTACTATTAAGCCAGTTCAACAGGCTAGGCTTTCTGTGCAGGAGCTGGCTCGACCAAACTTAAAACCTTTTGTGAACTTTTAATGTGTGATTTTTATTAAAGGCTTTTGAAGATCGTTCTCTGTTGCCACTTATTGTTCTGTTTATGTCTCATACAGGGAAAAACAGAGCAGTATCCACGAGGACTTGAAAATGAGCATAATGCAGATATATGTTTGCTGTGAACCAGATGCAGTGGGCATCATCATTGAGGGAATCCCAGTGCTTACTGATCTTGGAAATCTGGCCAGGGCATGTTGCCTGCTTCTGGGGATGACATATGTTCTGAACCCAGTATCCACCACAACTCTGCAAAACATTTGAGGTGTTCCAAAGACTTTTTGTGGGACTTGACACACTGCGCCCAAAACCTTCCTCCCGATTCATGACACTAAAAAACAAACTTCTGAGTTAGTTGGTCAAATGCCAGCCTCGCACTCATAAATGGCATAAATGGCATAAATCTCATTGTGTTTTTCAGAGTTTTTCAGAAGATTGTTCTGAATGTTTAATTGTTAATTGTCTGCAGTTCAAAAGTTCTGTTATATAAATCATTTTATGGTAAAATGTTTTAATATATACTAAGATGTACTGTGCACTTACGGATTGAAGCTGAAGTCAGTTATTTCGTGTCAGATGCCGTGATCCGGCTTCCCTGTGTTTTGTTTTAATGTCCTTGTAAGGATATGTGTAAGATTTTACATAGATACTTTTTTTTTTCTCCACATTTCAAATCTCATTTCACATTGGCAGAGGTGTAGGGAGGGCTTTCTACCATTGTCCCAATAGAGTGGTGGAAAGTCCTATGATGTCACTTTCAGGTGGCAAAAACACGAAAGCGAGTTAGTATTTACCACTCTTTCATCGTCCCAGACTCCACAATGGGTTTTTCTGAATGGAGCTTGATTAAATCCTCTGTGTATCATGGGTCCAGTCCACACAAGCTCAAGATACTTTCATATGTTTTAGTCTATGCATATAAAACACACCAGTTACACCCCCACTTGATTTTTCTTAAACTGTAAAAATTTCTTTAAAAAACACGGCTGCTAACAAAGTTAAATGGGACTACAGGCCTGTCAGAGACATCATTAAAAACATCAGCACCGTAACAGTTTATCAATTTACAGTATTTTCCACCAGTGTATACTTATGTAGTACAGCCTCAATTGTAGAATAACCAATTAAGAAGTTTCCCGTGATTTTATATTGTTGTTCAACAATGTTTTTAGCTTTGCCCCAAATGCAACACAGTCTTCGATGGAAGATGCTCGCTTATCACTTTCCGCACTGATGGAGGTTCCTGAAATAATTTTGTATATCCACCCTAACAAAACGATGTGGTACTTTATTCACCAAAATAAGCTTAATCTTACTCACCATATCCAAAAAACTTACTCACTCTCCTGTTATTTAATAGATTAAAATGTACTCAGAATTTTATTTAGCCAGTTAGTGGAGACACAGTTTTTAATTAAAAAATATTCATATTAATCAAGGATTTATTGACTTTTAATGCACCTGTATTTCAAATGTACAGAAATATGTGCTTTCTATGTAGTTATGATTATTTCATTTATACACACTATACTATTTATAAATTCAATGTCTCAACTCCAGTTTTTAGTAGCTTGGCTCTTTAGTTTTGTATTTATTCCAGTTTCTTATTTGAAAAGGTTCGTAGCAGCATGGATTAAAAATTCATGCAACAGAATAAATCTTTTCTCACCAAAATGTAAGCTTAAAAAATAAGTTTGAAAAAGCTGTGGGAAGTATGTGGTGGTGTGGTGGGGATTTACTGCAAAGTGAGCCACTGTGGTGCTGTAGCTCGTTTCTATAGCCTAAGCTTAGCTTTTTAAGTTCTAAAAAAAAAAAAAAAGTATTTAGGCCTTCAGAATTCATCAAAGCTATATTATTATGTGAAGATTACCTTGACAGACGTAAAAACGTGTAAGCTCTTTAAACTATAATTGAACATATCTTACTTTTTGAAGCATAATCCAAAAGCCTAAGTGGAAAAAATCCTGGTTGGCCTTTGGCTTCCAGGGAACCAGTGTCATGTTAACAGTCCCCCCCATTTTCAGAGGCTCTAAATGCACTTTACCAAAATAAATATAACTATAAATGAAACGCCTCATTTTATTTTATTTCGCTGAGAATCCTTTGCAGGCAAATGACTGCCTTCATGGTGCTTTTAAGCAATTTTTTACAAAATTTTGAAATCTCCTCGCCTATAGGCAGGTATACAACCATGGCAAATGATAACTACCAAACTGGTTGATTTGGCTAATTCTGTATCGTTCTCTGATGGATTTGGTTTTATAGCTTGAAGCCTCAACAAATGTTCTTGCCTTTCTCTGCATGGAGAGCTCCTTTGACTGCATGATATAGTAGTTCACAGCAACAGCTTTTTAAATGCAAAATGGCACACGTTAGAACTTCAACCTGTGACCTTTTAACTGCTTAACTGATGTGTAGAAATAATGAAGGGAATGTACTTTACATCTGTCTGCATGGAATGGCTTTTTAATCAACTGTCTCAATTACTTATGGTCCCCTAGAAAAATTGGTAAGTGAGGTACATATTAAAGAGCTGTAATTCCCTTAACCTTTCCTCCAATTGTGTTGAGAAATACCCTCAAATTAAAGCTCATTTCATAAAGCCCATATTCATTATACAACTGTAACTTCAATGATGCTTTGGTCAACAGCTAAAATAGTAGTAAAAATTGTTCCTCCTGTGTCCAAATATATATGGACCTAACTAAATATATACAGTATACATGTATATGTGTGTTGAAATAAGAGATAACACCAAAAGATATGTGTATTATAGAGTGAGGATTTGTAAGGAAAAAGTATAATTTTTCCTAAAAACCTAGATATACCTGTAAAACTTAAAACTTTTTTTTTTTTTTTTTTTACTTGGTGGTAAATCAACTTCATTTCCAATAACTAGTACATTTATTTTATTGTTTTGAACATATTTGTTTATTATTGCCATAAGCTACATACAGGCAGGTTACAGACAGGCATTTAAAAAAACTGAATGCATCGTGGTTCCCCTGGCTAAATGCCAAATATTCTCTGCCTGATAACTTGCTGTGCATAATATGGGTTTGGAAAAACATGAGGGTGAGTAAACGATGACAAACTTCAACTAATCCTTTAACTGATCTTAATATGACCCATTTGTGTATGTGTTTGTATCGGTATCAGATGTCTGACCACACGCGATTGGCACTGTGAGAGACTCCGTTCACCCTTACTAGGAATGCAGTGAGAGAGCATACCATCTGCCATATAAAACATTCACAGTCAGATGGAAAGAGGGAGAAAGTAACCTGCTTCATTTATTAGACTTTATTAATTTATTAATTATCCAATGTCTCATTGCTCTCTCTGTTCTGAAAACTATTTTCATAAGAATCCTGCTTTTAAACTTGATTTCAGTTAAAACAGATCATATGTGACCCTGGACCACAAAACCAGTCTAAAATGTGTGACCCTGGACGTAGCAATAGCCAAAAATACATTGTATGGGTCAAAGTGGTTGATTTTTCTTTTATGCCAAAAGTAATTAGGATATTAAATAAAAATCATGTTACATGAATATATTTTGTACATTTCCTACTGTAAATATACATCAAAACTTAATTTTTGATTAGTAATATGTATTGCTAAGAACTTCATTTTGGACAACTTTAAAGGCGATTTTCTCAATATTTAGATTTTTTTTTTTTGTACCCTCAGATTCCAGATATTCAAATAGTTGTATGTCAGCCAAATATTGTCCTATCCTAACAAACCATATATCAATGGAAATCTTATTTATTCAGCTTTCAGATTATGTATAAATCTCAATTTGAAAAAATTTACCCTTATGATGACTGGTTTTTATGGTCCACGGGGTCAAATCTGACTATCTTCAAATATACCTGTGAAATATCTTCTGAGCTCTTATACTGTAAGCCATGACAGCTGGGGGAACTGTGCTCCAATAATTTAGTTTATAAATATGTAAAAAATTTATATATATATATATATATATATATATATAATATATATATATATATATATATATATATATATATATATAAAACAAATAGATTTTATTGATTTTTATTTATTTGATTCTGTTTATCTATTCCATTTCTATAGGGTTTGCAGTAATATAATAGTGTGGGTAATAGAGTTACATTTTTGAGTTTAATAAATGCAGTGACCCTTATGTCATTTAAAGCTGTATGAGTTTAGTTCTGAGACATTTCTGTGTCCCGATTGAAGTCAATACAGCGAAAACTTAACTATATTTTTGGCAGTATTATTTGGACATTTCCCAATGGCAATTTTACCTAAGGCCAAGAACATTGCATTGGATTTACATCGAATTGGCCAGAGAGTTTACCCATGTATCTGTGATGGAAAACATTTTGACTATACATTGTTAATCAAAACAGCCATTCAAAAGTGTGGGATCAGTAAGATTTTTTATTTTTTTTTATGGAGTCTTGTATTCTCACTTTTTTATCCATTTAACACATCCTTGGTATTAATAACTAAAAGTATTAATTTCTTAAAAAAAAAAAAAAGAAAAGATTCTTACGACCCAGACTTTTGGATAGTAGTGTATATTTAGCAACACAAAAATTCTATTTTGAATAAACACACTGTTCTTATTAAATTTTTATATCAAAGAATCCTGTAAGAAGTATCAAAAGTTCCCCAAAAATATTAAGCAACAAAAACTGTTTCCCAGCATTGATTATAAATCAGCATATGTGATTTCTGAAGCATCATATGACACTGAAGACTGGAGTAATAAATTATATATTAAAATAAGAAAACTGTTATTTTAAGAAATTGCAATAATATTTCCCCAAATTGTTTTGTTGATCAAATACGCTACAGCATTGGTTAGCGCAAGAAACTTATTTAAAAAAAAACATCAAAAAATCTTATATTTATTTTATTTATTTGATGTGATGCGATTTCTATAGGGTTTTTGATAATATAATAGTGTGGGTAATAGGATTACATTTTTTAAGGTGTAAAGTACATTGACCCATGTAATATTTTAAAACTGTATACTGACTTTTAGTTCAGCCATAGAAACATAAATGAAGATATTTTTCTGAGACATTTCTGTCCCGATTGAGAGTCCATGCAACCAAAAGCACGTCACAATTCATTAAAGTTCATTAAAACATAAACATAGAATGGAGTGTCCATTTGTATGATGAACAGATTTTAAATTTAGGCTTCTATTCATTTATAAACAGGTTGAGGCACATTAATCAAAGTGCAGCTGATGCACAAGAACTATACCTCATTGATTCCGGCTACCATATTTTTATGTGACCAGTGTATTGTATGCGATCTGCGTTGATCAATGTTGATATATGAATAAATCTTAAATGTAATCTATTTCATCATATAAATCATTTTTTGAGTTGTCAGTTTTAGTTAAATGGACTGGGAATGGATGGACTAGCGGGAACCTGATTTTAGCAAGTGTGATGTTCCTAGATCAACATCTGTGATTAACCTGGAAACAAGATGTGAAGAACCAATCAGATGTGAAGAACCAGTTTTTTTATGAAGTTTGAAGCTTACAAGCGGTGTTTGGTGCTTGTACATCAGTCATCATTCATCCATCATTTCCTTTGATTTTAGAAATTACTAATAGGTAAAGGTTGAAGTTTTTTAAAGGTGTAGAGATATGGTCAAAGAGACTACATTTTTGGATACAATGTTGTTCCAGAGTCAACAAAATATGCTGACCTAGGAACACATCTAATTCAGGACATGGGACCGCAGTCTATCGCAAAAACTTTTCTGTGTGTGTTTGGAAAATAGATTAAGAAAGCCTTAAACAAGGGGGGCTACAGATGTGACAGTTCCATAGTATCAACAGTTTGGTACACAAAACAAGTGTTAAAGAGATGGATTCTCATGCGAAACATGCCAAAGAAAGTTGTAAAAATTATTTGAACCGAATGAAGACGAATTTCTGTTTCCCGCCAATCTTACTTCCAAGGGGTTGGTACAATGGTGCCAGTTCAAGTCCTCACCCGGGAATGTTTCGAGGACAGTGAAGCTGGATCCGTGTTGTGAGTCGAGTCGGGTGAAATTGAGGTCGAATTCCAGTCAGTTTCGGCGGCGGTCGGATAGCAATACTGGCAGCAAGGCATACTATACTCTCGATATGGACCTTTGCTAAATGATGCAAGAAAGGTGCACAAATGTTAGGATTTTTAGGTGTAATTCATTAACTTGCTGCTTATAAGAAAAAAATGAGTAGTCATGATAACGGACGGTTATAGACTAGTAAGCATCTAATGTGCAGTTAAAATGTACCGTGTTAGCTACAGGCGATGGATCCATTGATTCCGCCATGTTAATCACTGGCTTGCTGCTTCATACAGATCGGGGCTTAAAGAAAATCGAGCTCCCCCACTGGTATTGCGATATTGTGGTGGCGTTCATGTGCATTCAACTAGTAAATACGATCAATGCAGAGATGATTTAGGCATACCTGAAGTTTTCGGCTGTGGTTTTTTTGATCGTGGATCTAATGGCGTAGGCGATGGTGGAACTCCGCCTATGAGCATTTCTCTCGGAGAAACCGCCCAGCGCTTCACGCACGTCGACCAGAAGGAGAGAGAGACCCGCTGCCAGCCCATCGAATGCGCGCTTCATCGGGAAATCCTCTGCAGCTGCATAGGATTTGTTGAGAATCAATCTCCAAATAAGTGTGTTACGGGATGTGATGGAAGAGGTTTACCGTGTTCAGCCCCCAAGAGAACCCAGCGTTACCACGAACAGCAGCGGAGTGTAGCAGAGTCGCGTTTGGGTGTTCTCGTCGGCATTGGCAGATGGCGAATTTTTTATAAACAAGGCCCAGGTTGAGTGCTGATTTGCACATGGTTTGCTATTAAAACATGGGCGGCGTGCCAGTGATAAAAGACCCCCATTCATGTAAGGTACAACTGCATCGAATTTCTGCTTTTGTTGTTGGGAAATCAGCAGCATAGAAAGTGAATATATGTTAATGGAAACAACACGAAACATCAGTAGTATAGCTCCACCCATGGCACACCTCCAGGAGGCGCTCGACCTCCCCACAGGCTGGTATTTACTTATTGTTTGTGGTCGGTTCAATCCATGTTGGCACTCAGATCAACCTAGTAAATACGAATCAAATACAGAATGATTTGACGCACCACCAGTATTCGGCTCGGTTTATTTTTTTTTTCGATCGTGGATCTAATTAATGACGTAGACGATGGTGCACGCCTTACAATTAACGAACATAATTCTCTCGGAAAAGCACGCCCCCGCGCACGAGACGTCGACCCGAAGACGTAACCGGCAGGCACCATCAATGCGACTTCTCGGGAAATCTCTCTGCGCAGATAGGATTTGTTCGAGCCGGCCTGCAGTCAGAGTGTTTTTGGATCTGAATAACTGAATACTCACTCCCAATACAGTGTGCTTTTGGATGTGAGTGGAAATTTTAAAAAACAACGCGTGTTCAGCTTCCCAAGACCCAGTCGTTACCCGAACAGCAAACGGGTGAGCATGGTGAGTTTGGTTTTTCTCGATCATTTCAAGTGACCCAGTGTATTAAAGACCCTACTTGCATGATATAGTTACAACTGCATCATATTTCCTAGTCTCTTTGGTTGGACAAAAGCACATAAGTATGAATATATGTTAATGGAAACAACCACCCGAGCCATCAGTGTACACCTCCCATCAGGAGCACACGTCCAGGATATTTTTTTTTTCCCCGGAGAGGAATCAGAAATGCTCGTATTTTTTCTTTTATAAGTATAGATAACAACTCAAGGATGTCATTACGTACTCTCCAGGTAACTCCAAAAATACCCAATGCACCTGTGTCCAGTTGTTAATGAAAATCAGAACGCAATGCATCTTGGTCGGGAAGGCAGGAGATCCCGCATTGTAGCAAACACCTTTTGAAAGAGGCGTGCATAAGAGGACACGGTACAATAATACTGTACACGTAATTTGAAAACTATGTGTTTTATTTTGCACATTTAGCAGGTCAGACATCTTCGGTTCCCACAAATACCAGGAAAATATAATGATCTTTAAAACCAGCATCCAGATCTTAGAACCCCTTTACAAAAACATTATTTCTTTGACCATTGTGTTCTAAATCTTAGTCTATCTTAATGGACAACGTGTGGATTTGGCGACCCAATATCAACATCCCATCCAAATCTAGAGAAAATCACCGTACTGTGCTTAATGCTGATTTGAGGCTTAGAGCGTAAAAGCTAATCATACTTAGCTAGATCGTATTGCACAGCTGGCCAGAAAACTAGTTTCACAAAATATAACCTCCAAGTATTGTTTAGGCCATTTTGCCCTTGCAAGCACACCCCGCTGAGTCCACCAATAAACACGCAACCAAAACCCCTACTAAAACAAAATGCTCTCCTTTCTACATAAACCATATTATTTCAGCTGCTGCTTTATATCTGCTTTTCCCTTCTCTTTTTGGTATTGATTTCTTTTTGACGCTTGGTTTTGGTCTGATGATAACAATCAGCAAAGAAGCTCTACCACATATCGCTTCGCATACTCCCCGGTGGTTTTATAGTTGAGTATTGGCCATCTTTTCCAGTAAGCACTCCACCTTCTTTTGTACAGTGATGACCGCGGCTAACTTTCTGGAGAGGACCGGGTCTTGAAATAAATTATGTAATCATACAAATGCCTTTTGACATGTTGCATCAGCGTCAACGCAGTGTCCGAACGACAAGACAGTAAGAGAAAAAGAAAGATGAGGTTACCCTCAAATGCTTTTGTTGATTCTCTTAAAAGAAAAGCAATACACCGTCCCTCCTTTGTCCCATGCTTTGACACGCAGTCAACAACCACCATGCTCTCAGTCCACACAGGCTTATCATCATAAGCCAAACTAATTAATATCTATACAAATACCCGCCATTTTGGCCCGCTGTCATGGGCCGCTTCTCATAACACATCTATGAATCCTCCAGAACTTTCCTTCGTGGCCTAGACTCTATGCACTGGGTCAGAATCGAATGTGGTCGCTGGCTGGTGGCGTGCGGGGTCACCTGGGGGTGTATCGATTCTCTTTCATGTCTCAGAGGCTATATGAAGACACCAGCAAGAGTCTTGACCATCAGGTGCCTAGAAACTCATGCAAGCTTCAAAACGCAAAGGAAAAAAAAAAAAAAAAGAAGAATATATTTTTTCACGTGAGCTTGCCCCTTTCATTTTAAATCCACTATGCTAACAACCTTTATCTTATTGAATCTAAATCTTCTTAACGTTTATTATATTAAATGCTGTGAGCCAGCCACTTCTTGAAGTGTCATAGTCTGTTCCAATCACTGTATATCCTGATGGATTTCCCAGTCAGAATATTTAAATGAAGCAAAGATTTTGACTCTTGTAAGTATAGAACACAAACCCGAGATATGCTGTCATTCCGTGACTGCCCTGTATCATTGTATAATATTCAGCAGTGTGTATGTGTGTGAGAATGAGGCTGGGTGTTTGTTGGAGTGTTTGCATGTTTGCGACGCAGTTGCTAACTGCGACTCACGCAAAGAATGTGTTTTCTCTCTTCCTCTTATGTAGGTGATCTCTTTGTTTTAGTCCTCATATTAAAACAATAATGGCCTATCCTGCGATGTTAATGGGTAGAAGTTAACTTAGCTAACAGACAGCCTGGGCACGTTCGTATCTAGGCATGCTATCCCGTGCTAGTCCTTTCAGGTGGTTTCGGGACTAGGGAGGTCTCACAGCTATAGGATGTCATAGCTAGAACTCTATGAGTATTTCACTCGGGGTTTAAAGTACTAGGTCTCTGTTGTTTTTTGAATACCTTGAGTATAGTCACAATGCCTTGCTTGGTGTGTCGTCTTTCTGTGTGATTAAAAGATTTAAAACTTACAATAAACTTCTTTTTAATGTACTGTGATGCAACCCATTGGGCAGTAGAAATGCTCTGATATAGCTCTCAATTAGAATGATGCGAAGCATTTGAGTGACTAAATGGATAGCAACAGACTATTTGCTATGTCACACTGCCTGTCACTTTATTTTCATTGGGCCTTTGACTCACATGTGCCCCATCAAATTCATTGTATTCTAAAAAACAAGTTAAACACTATCTTAAGACGTAACTTCGTCTTCTAATAATTATTTAGTAATTGGCGGCATATAGACGAAAGCTATTGTAAGGTTCTTGCTAATAAATGTGTTTATAACAAACCGTTTTTATACTACATTTTGTCAGTTATGTCTCTATGTAGGTTTCATTTAGATCATTTAGAACTGAAGTATAATTTTTTGGCAGTATTATTTTTGACATTTTCCCTGTATTGCCAAGTTTTACCTAAGGCCAAGAATATTGCATTGGATTTACACTGAATTGGCCAGAGAATTTAAGGGATTGTAGCAAGAGATAGAAAACATTTTGACTATACATTGTTAATCAAAACAGCCATTCAAAAGTGTGGGATCAGTAAGATTTAAGTTATTTTATTTTTATTTATTTCTTTTTTTTTTACGTTTTTGATTATTTTTTTTTATTTTTATTTTTTTAATGGAGTCTTGTATTCTATTTTTTTCATCCATTTAACACATCCTTGGTATTAATAACTAAATAATTAAAAACTGTTTCCAGCATTGATTAAAAATCAGCACATTGATTTCTGAAGTATCATATGTAACTGAAGACTGGAGTAATAAATTATATTAAAATAGAAAACTGTTATTTTAAATTGTAAATATTTAATATTTCATAAAATTATGGATATATATATATATATATATATATATATATATATATATATATATATATATATATATATATATATTTATTTTATTTTTTTTTTTTATTTTTTTTTTTTTTATTTATCAAATAGATACAGCATTGATTAGCATAAGAAAAAAAAACATGTTAAAAATCTCACTGATACCAAACTTTAATATATTTATGATGAAATAATGTATGAATTTTTAAATCCAGTACTAACTAATATAATCCGAACATGATATTAATTTAAATTAGTCTAAAGCTTTTCCTCAGTGAGATCTAGAATTTAGATACTGATCGCATACAGTGCATGTGGCTTACATCCACATGAGGTTGCGTTTGTCAATCAGCTTCTCAGAACAGGTAACTCACAAACAGATGCTTGAAGACTTCCTTTAACTGTGTGTGTGTGTGTACTTTTGAACTCCCACTGCAGGAGCTTGCTGTTTACTGTGACTGCTCTTGACTGAGTGGTGTTAAATGGCTTTCTGTGTCTGATAGTGTGTGTGTATGTGTGTGTTTGTGATATTCTGTCATTGAGCTGTGGGTTCTTTTTGTGTTGTCTCTCTGGGATCTCGCTCACCCACTCTGCTGCCTTTTTCATCTCTAAAGCCACTTGGCCTGCGGACAGGCAAGGAGAGAGAAAAGAGCAATGGACAATCGCGAGGAAGAATGAATGAGCTGGAGAGGGATTCCAGGCAGTGAAGGGATCTGCCATGGCCACTTCCCCTGTGGGATCGGGCCTTTTTTCTTATTTTGTCCTCCCACCCCTTGGCATTATCCGGCATGAATTCTTTACGGAATGCTTTGGTACTGCTTAATTTACATGTATGCAAAAAGGCTTTTAATGTATTTAAATCTTGGAAGATGTCTCAAAGGAAACCCATAATTCCTCTGAAATATAAGCCCTTTTGAAGGTTTTATCTCGCTCTTTCTCTCCTAGCTAATCTCACAGACCCCTCAGCATGCCACAGCAATTTTGCTTCTGATGCTCCAATTAAGCTTTGCATTAGCATAAAAACAGCCTTTAAAGTTTTGCCCTTTTCTATGTATGAAATAAAGAATAATATTGAATGCTTGACCATTTTACAACCTTAAAACAACAAATGTCTTTGGAGCTTTTTCACTTACAGCCTACTTCAGGGAAATAAAAGCGGCTCTTTCTTCACTGTTTCCATCAGCTTTCGGATTGAACGAGAGGGAAAAGGTGGGAAGAAATCCCTTAATAAAGAAGACTCAACAGATTTCCCTACTAATGAGCAGAAGCTGTTTTGAGACATCTCAAATTCTTCTTTCTTTTCAAATGAAGGTTATGCTATAAATGTTGTACATGCCGTTCTTACCGGACAGCAGCTCTGCAGAAATGTTGTAATTGCCATGCAGTTTTTGTTAGGAACCAATTAATTAGCATTAGGGCTGCACTCCAAAGCACAGAGCAGCACATGGCAGGATTTCATTAGCCAATAATGTGCAAATGCCACTCCAGGAGAGGTCGCATAATTCTTTGCAGATTTCTTGCATGTTTGTGTGGAAGTTTAAAGCATTTCTTTTTCTCTTTGCCCCTATTCTCTGGCATGTGGGAGGCTAGGGAACATTCCTGTCTCACTTGCTCTCCATTACTGTCTCTCTCTGTAAAATGGAAAACTGTGGGAACCACGGACCACTCCCAAAAAAACACTCAGCCTGAGTAAAATCCTGTCCACTGCTTAAGTATCATTAGTATGCTTACATATACAATATATGGGCATTAAAGTCATCGGATGCCCATTTTCCACAAGTTGATATGATTCTTTAGGGTCTTATTGAATAGTCCGTAACATAGTTTGGTTAATTTCTCAATGGTTGTGTAAAAAACACCCTTTTTACCCTGTCAAAAACAGCTCTTTTCAGAGCAAGCTGTTTTGTAGCATTTTCCTTTAAATGTTAATGAGCTCTGCTGACTCTGCCCCTCTCTTCTGAGCCACTCTCAGAGAGACTGTTTACTTTAGCCGCATTCATCGAGAAACTTGCTAATTAGCACATTATTAGGAAAAGCGATTTGCAAAAGATTCGCCAAAAAAACCTTATACCCACTTTTTCTGTTGGTGAAGCTGGACCACGAATGATTCATGTGAAGATAGACACATTTAGGTAGACCGGGGCACATTCCAATGTAATCTTGCTCTTCCGCTCACCATCAGGTTCGATGGGGGGCCAGGACTGGTGTGGCGGCCTGTCTACATCCAGCTCTACGGCGCCACTTGCTGGAGACTGCTGCCCGGATGCGGGCGGGGCCGGACACAGGGGGCTGCCCTGCGGCGACGAGCAGGCGCTGGGGCACTGCAGCTGGTGGATGGGTGGATGCAGCAGCTGCCCACTGGGCAGAAGGTTGGACTGCCTCAGTCTGCTCCCTGTGCAGCCGAGAACCGCTGGGCTAGATTCTCGACCATGTCACCCAGAAGAGGCCCGGTCTGGGACACAGGGGCATTAAAGGAACCGATCTTTGTTGGCGTTCCTCATTTCAACCAGACTCAGCCAGAGATGGCGCTCCTGGACCACAAGCGTGGACATTGCATGACCCAGAGAACCGCGCTGTGACCAGGTCCGCAGCTTGGAGTCGCGAGGTCAGTGGCGGTTCGGAGTTCTTTCAGAACTTCGGATCGTGACAACCCTCGTGCAGGTCCTTCAGTGCCTTGGCCTGGTGCACCTGCAGTAGCGGCATACCGTGTAAGGCGGGAAGCTTAGCTTCCCGCCCAAGCCATATAGGCACTGCTGGTTAGACCTCAGGCGCACGCCTATAAGCCGGAAGGAAGCACCGGGTCTCCCCGCCAGCAGGAGGCAGACTTAGGACACAGTGCGTCATTACTGCCGGGCTCCACTGGGGAAATCACCGAATACCTCTTAAGCTGCACCGCCCGTCGAGGGTGGGGGCGGGAGGAGGAGCCCACCGGCGAGGAATCTGGCAGTAAAAGGTGGCGTCCATGACCTGGTGAGCTTCGTCATGCACTTCCAGGAAGAAAGGCACCAGGATGGAGCCACCTCGAGAAACCAATCATCCCGGCTCGAGGGGCTCAGGGATGCGGTGGAAATTTCCACTCGATCCCTACCATCTCGGCCCGGCCGGAAAGCATAGCGGTCATCTCCGCATCCGATTCAGGCTTTGCCACCATTCCAGAGGGCGGCAGCGCCGCGAGAATCTTCATCGGACAGCTCTCCCAATGCTGAGATCGACATCTGGTCGGGGGAGGCCCACTGGATGGGATACTATGCCCTTTGAAGAGGGCCCAGCACGTTCTGTGGGTTGCTCCACTGGATCGGAGCTGCAAGAGGAGTGATGGTCCCCAGAGGGTTGGTTCCCTGCGCGGGGGTTTGCCACCACTGTAATCCTCAAACCACCCGCGCTACTGCTGGAAGTGGTTCTCATCTGTCGGCCGCCAGAATGAGCCCCAGATCACGGCAGCAGCAACAGGACTCTGCTTCCCTGGAGGTAGCGGGAGCCTGGTTCGCAGCTCCGAGATGGTCATCTTCCCTGCAGTGGGAACATGACTCATCCACGAAGGCCACCTCAAGCGTGCTTGATGCCCTGACACGCGGAGGCGGCTTGTCGCGGACTATCACCCGCTGCCAGGTAGCCCACCGCTTTCCAGAAGCGCCGCGGGTGAAACGGCATCCTTATCAGGGCGCATCCGCTGCCTTTACAAAGGCGCGACCGATGAAGCTCTTTTAGAAATTTGCTCTTTAGGAAATGCTCTTTTTTAGTGCTGATTAGAATGGGGAATTGCCCGTATAGCTAGCGACAGGGGGGTAGTGTAGCCTGAACTCGCCCAACGCGCTTGACTCGGGAGCGACCGCTGAAGCACTGTCTGAGACACAGCGGCTGAACCGTGCAGGGCTTCGTAGTTCACACCGGGCCACGAGTTAAAGCAGAGCGATACTGGCCTTCGGCTCCGAAGCAAAAAGCTGGTATGCATTGCACCTGCTGACTTATTATACTCCACGCTGTGATCACGGGCAGATGGATGCAATACTTGCGTACCAATGTGCATTGGCTCGCGAAGTTTACACTTTCGAAGTAGATTGGTCTATTGAGGCGACATCCCACCCGCGTCGGTCACCGGCGTGATGCTCCGGAAGTGATGACTGACTGAAAGGGGAACCAGGCGACTTGTGGAAATCAACATTGTCAAAAGTACTGTACCCAGCTTAAACCTTGCATTGAACATTGAATTGACCATTTCTTTAATCTGGCAGAGTTGATTCAGAATTATGTTCAAGATTTACTCCCGCTAAAACAAGTGAACAGCCTGGGTTCCCTGGTACTTTGTAGTCCAAAATAAAGGGGAAATAAAAGTGATGCATTAAAGCATAAACACAAAAAATATATACTTTAGCATCTAGTTTAAAAACCCATGCGCCGCCAAGTGAGTAATAAAGAACAATAGGTTTTGAAATGTTTTAAAACTGGGTTTCCAGAAAACTGCCAACCGGGCACTACCTTATAAATAATCTTATCAGCTGAGGATGTTCCACTTTTTTTCGCCAAGCTGTTGTCATGTAACCCCACTTTGTCATTTATTTACTTGCGCTTTTATGCAGCCTACAGCTTAGTGTGAAAAGAACCTCAAAAAGCACCAAAGTAGAGAAAAACAGAGGAGAGAATGAAATGTTCAACCTATTATTAGCAGCTAGTCACTGCGGACTGACTGTCTGCATAAGAAAGTGATTTCAAGCTGCGCTGGCTGTCAGCTGGCATGGCGGCTCATTTGTAGATGAGCACACTCTCTGGATTTCTAACCCTGTGCTTCAGTCGGTATTGGATGTGAAATCAGTCAGACTCCCAGGATTCTTTTTAGGATCTGTGAAGGAGGCATGGAGGATCAAAGCAGGCCAAGTGGCTCAAAATTACCTTGACCATCCAAAGCAGAGCGGACTCTAAAGAAGGTAATCAAGATGCTGCTCCATGGTCGCTGAGCAGACCTCCAGTTAAAGAATCTCACATCAAAGAGGATTGGAAATCTTGTCCCTCTCCTCCCTCCCCTCTGTGGGCTCCACCTGAACATTTAGCCTTTGGTTTCGGCTCTTTCTCCTCCCATCCTGTTCTACTCCTCATTCTAATGTTTTAAATTACCCATCCTTTTAAGTAAAAAGCTGTGCTGATGGAGGCCATTTAGATAAGTAACCCGCTCTTCTTGTCCCTATAATGTCTCTCCTGCAGCATAACATGCTGTTTCTATTTTAGCATTCTGTTGTACTATGTAATTCCTCTTCTTTTATGGTTAATACATGCTGTTTATGCGGAAAAATAACACACCACTCATGGTACTTTTGATATGAGGTGATCATTACTGCAATACACTCTATTCTTAATCTGTTGTCTTTTTTTCTCAGAGATTCCTTTGTGTCCCTAGCTATGATAGAAAAGATGCAAATAGCCAATAAGAAAAAACAGGACGCAGGAAATGTCCAGGTATATATTAGTATACATTCTTTCACATACTAAATCTTGTTTACTTGTCATCGAAGCTTGCTGTTAAACATGGTGCGTTCCTCCTCTTTCAGTCGGGTCACTTCCGACGCCACGCCGGGTGACCGAATTTAATTGGGATATCGGGCCGGGCTAGACCAATCTACTTCGGAAAGTGTAAACTAGATGAGCCAATGCACGCCATACACTCATTACATAACTAGCTGCCGCTTGATCACAGCGCGAGTATAATAAGGCAGCAGGTAATGCATACCAGCTTTTCACTTCGATCCGAAAGCAACAATATTGTTCTGCCTAACTGTGTCTAGTCGAACTACAAGTTCAGCACGCCTCAGGAAGCATCGTGATAGTTACGCAGGACGGTGCTTCCAGCAGTGGTCGTTCCCGAGTTGAGTGGCTTGCGGACTTTCTAGCATTTCCTAAAGAGCAAATTTCTCTAAAAGAGCTCCACGGGTGCGTCTTTGTAAAGACGACGGATCGTCCTTATAAGGATGCTATTTCACCCGTGCGTTTCTGGGTGCGGTCATTACCTGGCACCGGGTGATGGTCACGATCGCTGCCTCATGTGTCTGGGCATCAAGCACACTGAGGTGGCCTTCGTGGATCAGTCATGTTCTCACTGCGGGAAGATGACCATCTTGGAGCTGCGAACCAGGCTCCGCTACCTTCAGAGAGGCAGAGTCCTGTTGCTCGTTCTGGTGGCCGACAGATGAGAACCACTTCCAGCAGTAGCGCGGGCAGTTTGAGGGTTACAGTGGTGGCAAACCCCGCAGGGAACCAACCCTCTGGGGACCATCATTCCTCTTGTACCTCCGTTCCAGCGGAGCAACCCGTGGAACGCACTGGGCCTTCTTCAAAGAACGTATCAGCGGTATCCAGTGGAACTTCCCCCGACCAGATGTCAATCTCAGCATTGGAGGGAGAGCTGTCCGATGAAGATTCAGTCACACTGACACCCTCAGGGACAGTGGCAAATCCTGAATCGGATCCGGAGATGACAGATATGCCTTCCTAGGCCGCCGAGAGGGTAGGGCTCGAGTGGAAACCTCTACCGCGTCACCTAGTTTCAGTTTGCCTTGGTCTGATGAGCTTTGATTTCTGCTGTGATATTCAGATGGTAGGGTCAGAATTGACCCTTTGCAAAGACCCCCTTCTTCCCCCCTTAGTTATTGTTGCTATGTCCGACAAACCATGCTGCTCTCATGACACACATCATTTTCTCATACAGTGAAAAATACATTGTAGAGCAAAGAGGAGACTGACAACGTGCCAACAGACACGACAGAACAGGTTACTTCTTGTATGAAACAAAGTCTTAGCTTTCAAATTTTATTACTTTTTTAAGAAATTAAAATAATAAATACCATTTTGTGGCTCTTTAATGTGTCATGACAGATCGCTGTAGCGCCTCAGTTCAAGCGGCATGTTAAATGAACATCTTTTCTTATTTACTTAAGCACAAAATAAACATGAATGAACATCAGAATGTATTTTATTTCGACTGTGGAAAGACGTCAGTACACACAATTTTTCAAGTTTACATCCACCTACGTTAATCTGCTCTCCTGTCTGGTTTGTTTGTCAATCATGCTCCCTGCGAAGGGACAATTTGGTGAAAAAAAGAACATACCTTGTGATGCTGTCACAAAGCCATTTAAAACAATCAGTTCACTAATCAAATGGCCTCCACAGTTACCAGATCCCAATCCAACAAAACACTTTTGGGTTGTGGGGGAATAAAAGATTTGCATCATGGATGTGCAGCCGAAAAATCTGCAGCAACTGCATAATATTTGTCATGTCAATATGGACCAAAATCCCTGAGGAATGTTTCCAGCACAATCTATGCCACAAAGAATTAAGGCAGTTCTAAATACAAAAGGGTGTCCAACCTGGTACAAGCAAGGTGTACGTAATAAAGTGGCCAGTGATTGTATTGTGATGCTTGTGAATAGCAGTTAACTTGCTACTAAGTGCATTAAACTGAATTCTGAGTATCTTTGGTTTACCCTTACCTTTACATATAGTGGTTGGGAAAATTCAGCCAATCAGATTAGCGTTTAATAGATCAAGATTTTTTTTTTTTTCCAAATCAAACCTTTATCCAACTCCCCTTTTTAAAAGTGAGAACAGTCTTGCATGCACACAAATAGACACACACCCCATGTTTTTATCACTAACAAAGCATCACTCCCCATTTTAATAACCATGTATTAGTTCATGTAATCATCCACAGAGGTCATTGTACTGGTTATGTGTGGTCTATAAACAGCCTGGCCTTTAGTCTGTATAGAGCTGTGCTCTAAAGGGTCCCGTGTTAGAAGCCGCAGAAGTGCCATTCAAAGCTGCAGCTGTTTTGGCTGCTAGATGATGACAGCTATAACTGATGTTGATGTTGGCATTTATCTCCTGCATCCTCTCATGCAAATGATCCAGAGCATGGTGAAATGGGTCAGGGCAGGAATGGAAGATGATATGTGCTGCACGCTGGGAGCGCGTGTCTGTCTAGATGCATGTTCATCTGCATGTTGTCTGTGTGTGTGTATTAAATGCCTGTAACAGTTTATGCACTGCAGTCTTCAGAGAGCCTAATGAGATATTTAAATTTAAAAATCACAGAGTGAAAACAAGAGAGAGAGTAATTAAGACAGTGTTTATTGGTACCCCTTAAGGTCTGCTCCACTTTGCTTATTTGAGGGGGTTTGTCACATTAAGGGAATACCAAAAGCTTGGCTGTATGTATTAATTTTCTTCACTAATCCCACTTGTGCATAGTGGAATAATATCTTGTATTACAGTGAAGTATGTGGAACACAAATATCCTAACAGTAGCCTGATTTACAGCCTCATGGCAGTCAAACATAATTGCCCTTAATTTGACAAGATGCTCTTTCCAAACAACTGTCAATTGTTGTGTAATAGTCTACTCAGCCTTTTCTTTTCAAACAAAGTAAGGTAGAGATAAAACAGAAGAATGTGTCAGAGATTAACTTGTTTGGGTTCCACTGAGACAATGAGAGATAAAATAGAAGATATAGGAAACAATACAACCCTACAGCGAGAGTGCATCCTCCCAGACATTCCGCTCTGCCGCACATTTCCCCATCGCCAACAGACTGCCAGAGCTGACATCACTGTGGAAACACGCAGAGGCCACAGGCCCCTCATCGTCTGCTCTCAATTACACACACATTCAGTGAAAAATCCTCTGCACACTCATGGTTGGGGAAAGGGTTTCAGAAGGTTATTAAACCTGCTAGAAGACCTCCTCTAAATAAACCTGCTCATGTGGGTCAGCCACAGCAGCCATAGAACTAGGAGACCCTGGACAGACCAACACACTTTGATGGCGCTTACAGCCAGCTTTGCTTATTTGTAAACTTGTAACAACGTGTGTGCTTTTTTTTTTTCACAACACAGAGGCCAGACTGGGGTCAGTTTATGGGCAAAAATACTATATAGATTATATATAATATATTATATTAGATATATAATAGATATATTGATAACGCAGAAGTGTGGAATGGCAAAAAAATGTACACCGTGCAGTTCAATGTTTGAGTTTAAGATTTTTGAATGTTTTTGAAGTCTCTTATGTTCACCAAGGCTGCTTTATGAGAACAAAACACTTAAACAATTCTTATTAGTTATAGATATATATATATATTGAATAATATATATATATAATATTTTTTTTTTTTTTGTTTTTGTCTTTTTTTTTTTTTTTATTTCCGTGCTCTTATCTTTCAAAAAACTATGTTTTAACTTTAGAACTTGTTGGTCCTTTCCTGATTAGTTACTCTGCTAAACATCTGCTAATTGATAACATACCTTTGTTAAGGTTTCTGTTGCACACAGGGTTCTCTTATGAACAGATACATGCAAGTGAGAACAGACACCCAAAGATGCACAACTTTAATTGGCTCTTTGATGTTAGGGTTTCTTATTCAGTGCTTTCAATACTTTGGAGGTAGGCCAAATTGATTTTTGTAAAAAAAAAAAAAAAAAAATACATAAAAAAGTGCCAGCATTTGCCAGTAAGTGTTTCGCCCTGTAGTGTAAGTTAGCAACACATCGTCAGTATCCTTGAATCTGGGTGTAAATACACAAAAACAAAAAAAAAGTAATAATTATTTTTGTGTTTTTCCTTCCATTCTGCTCTCTTGGTCACACACTCGCTCTCTTTCCTGCATTCTTTATTTTTCATGGCTGACTGGCTTCCATTTTCAGTTTGGCAGGGAATGATGTTTTGAAAAGCATCTCTGATTGAACATAAAAGTAAGAGTGGTTTGAACTCATATCGGTACATTAGAATATTCATCTGGGATTATGGAGTTAATGGGGAAGGATCAAAGTTCAGAAGCCTTTGAAAAGAGAGAACATGGGCATATTCTTGAGGATAACTACATTGTTATTATAAACAATTGGAAAGGTCAACTACTGCAGGAAAGTCACATACGTTTTTATTAGTCTAAGAGTACTGTTTCAGTAAAGACCAAAAAGGCAATAGACTGCCTAAGATAGAGTTTCGAAAACTACTGTAATTTTTTGCCTTATTTGCATACATAAAACTAGGACCCGGAAGCACATTGTAGTTGGTTGAAACAGAATTAAGTAATACCTAGCCTATACATTGATGCATATAGAATAAACTGCAGACTAATTTTTATTTTGTTTTATTTGTGTTTTAAGTGTTATTTTATTGATGATGTTTATTTTTTTTATTTTTTTTCAATATTGAAATAGAAAATACACCTATTCCAGCTTAATATACATTGGTTTAATTGATTTCTGCAAAGAAGGCCTCCATGCAGTTTTTTACTGTTATTTCCAATTATTTTTGGAATTCCTTTTTGGTGACTATATAATAGCATAGAAATGACACTGCTTTAACCTTTAAAACAGATCATAAAAAGGTTGATGAAAGTATCTCAAAACTCTAAGGCTATGCTAACCTTTAACTTAAAAATCTAACTACTTAAAAATGTTGTGCCAAAGTACCAACAATGTTGTTGATTCAGGAACATTTCAATCACATTATACATCATCATATCAAATTCAGCTTTGATGCCATTGTTATTTCTGCTTAACAGTATTGTGTGTGGTGTGTGTGTTTGAAGTAGATGATATATGTTCACAATAATTTCATTTGGTGTTTCTGTTCTGTCTGATAAAACAGCAGTAAAGAGAGGAGCTGGGAGCTAGGAGTGATCATGGGAAAGAGAAAAAGAGTGACAGTAAGAAAGAAGGAAAAAAAAAATCGAAAGGCCTAACAGAGGGGAGGCCCATTATCGCTTCTCCAAGATGTTCTCCTACACACAACTGAGACATGAAGGAGAAGCGGCTTCTAAGAAGCTCTTGACACACACACGTATATTCAAGTTCTCTTTATGGTGGTAGAACATGGCTGGTTAGCATCATGTCTATGTCAGAAAAAAGAAGCTAAGAGTCAAATTCCTCCCTCTTTCTCACATGTGAAACCCTGGCAAATACAGACTTCGCCTCATTATTCCACACATTTCATGAAGTCATCCCAAACATGCTTGGATTTACATTTTTTGGTCTGGTATCAATTTTTTGAAGCATTTAATAATAAACCCAACATCTGTATGGGAAAAAACAACCAGCTCTCAACATCTCACAGTAAACACCTACATCCTGCATACCTCATTTTCCCTTTCTCTTGCCCCTCTCTCTCCCTCTCTCGTTTTCAGGGAATACATTGAATAACATTGTTTCTTTGTTTTCTGTGCTTTGTTTTCTCCCTTAGTGCAGGCAAGCACACACACTCCTAACAAACACATGAGCTATAACACACACACACACACACACACACACACACACACACACACACACACACACACACACACACACACACAGATGCTGTCGCACTCCGAGGAGCATTTTCCCAGGCCTTGAAGGGGCAATACAACACCAGCCTGATGCTCGGTTTCAGATGACATCATCAGGCCCTTCAAGTGGGATCATCCACACCTCCTCCCCCCCTCCATTCACATGCACTCTCTCTCCTGATGCATCCCTCCTGCCCTCATCACTTGCTATAAACACCATGCCATTTCAACTCTTAGTTCAGATCATCACAGAAAAACCAAATCAATCAATCAATCAGCCAGCATCCCTCCTTGTCTCCTCTCTCTTCTCTTCTCTTCTCTTCTCTTCCTCTTCTCTCTTCCCGTCTCTTTTCTCTTCTCTTCTCTTCTCTTCTCTTCTCTCTTCTCTCTTCTCTTCCCTTCTCTTCTCCTTCTCTTTTCTCTTCTCTTCTCTTCTCTTCTCTTGTGAATGTATTGTTAGGATGCTTCAGTTTGGTGGGCCCATGCTGGACAACATCATTGGCATCACATGGTGGCCTTTTCTTTCAAGGGTCAGTGAACCCCGTGGTATGAGCGAAGCCCTAGTGGAGACTATCCTCAGAGTCTTTATACGAGAATGAGAGAGTATCGGTTTAGAAGAACTGTCCAATGTTCTGTCTGAAGCTTAACAAATGCAAATTATATTGGTGGAGGAAAATCATGTAACCATTTCAGCAACATTGGTTTTCCAAAATAGGGCACCATTAGAAACAAGCACCCATTTCAAATTTTGTGGGGCTGGTTTTTATTTTATTAATTTTTTTTATTTTTTTTGTCATTGTTGCTTCGGAAAACTGGATGTGCAAGCCAGATCAAGCACTTTTGGAAACCTAAAAAGAATAAGAGTGCTTTTGTCTCCAAATAGGTGCTTCTTTTTATATATTTGAGCAGAACAGATTTAATGAATGATATTATGTTCCCCACTTTATATTAAGTGGCCTTTAACTACTTATGTACTTTGAATCAATAATAAGTACAATTTACTCTCTTGTGTTCATATATTGTACTTGCAAAAAACACGCCTGGGATGTGCTATTGAGGTGGGTTACAGGTAAGGTTAGGGGACAGGTTTGGTGGTATGGGTAGGTTTAGTGTGGGGTTAAGGTGTAAGGTATTGGTCAACATTGTAATTATAAATGTTAATTATAGAAATTAAATTACAGATGTAATTACATGCAAGGTATTTTTTAAAATATAAGTACAAACGAGTACACGATAACTGCATTGTACCAAATGATGATATTCTAAACATGTAAAGTACAGAGTAGCTAAGGCCCTCCTAAAGAGGGACCAATATTAAAAATAATACTCGTCAGCCTTCCACATTTTAAACGGGCTGGTTCCTTGTTGATTTTATTTATATAGTGTTCTATTACTTTAGCTAAATTTGTACATACTTGATCTATGTAATTTTTTATTTTCCTACATCGATGTGAACCAAATATATCACATCACAAACAGTCAGAGATCCACAATCAAACATGCTGAATTTAACTTTTTGTAGAAGGTTGGGTTTTTTACAGTGAGCAGTAAAACTCTCAGTCACATTCTGAAACATGCAATGAGACACATAATATCGTTTGGTTAGTTATAGTCATTATGAAGTGAGCCTGCTCCCTTCTTGTTGTCCAATGAAGAACAAAACATGCCCTGAATGAATGATTCTCTCTAGGCCATGAAACAGCTGGTTCACTAGACCTTTGCTTCCTCTTATGCTCATACATCTGTCATTCCCCACCATCTGCCTCTTTTGTTCACTGCTGTCTCTCTTCTCTGATTCTTTGACACCTCCTCTCCTGTTCTCTCTTCTCCCACTGCCTAATGTTTTCCATTCTTTACCATGTATCACTATATAGTTTTTATGAACCCATGAACACCTGGGTTGTATTTAATGGTACTGTAATAATAGGAATTTAAAAAATGTAAAGTTGTCTACTTCAAGAGATCAAGGAAGCCATACTTACTTATACTTTTATCATATATCTGTAGTAGAAAGAATATTGTTACTTGATTGTTACTTCTGAGGGATAAGAGAGAGTGGATAGTCATACAAAAATAAATTGTTTTTACTCCTATACAAACCTCTGAATAAAATTTACGAGAAAAAAGTGTATGGCTCCTTTTAACATTATTTTCCTAGGGTTAAAAGGTAGCAACTTCCTTCTTCATCATCCATCCATGTCATTCAGTTGTTTTTCCCCCTTGTTAAATGCCTGCCAGCTTTAGAGAGAATTCTGTGCAGCTGTGCAAAGGCTTTCCTCCGTCATCATGGCCAGACAAAAGAAGAAAAGCTATCAAAATCTACCATTACATTTAAAAAACATGTTCCAGCAGAGACCTGTTTAATACATGTATTGATTATGGGTCACCCCAGAAAAAAGCAAATAAGAGAAATAAATATACCTGAATTGCTGCAGAGTGTGCAACGCATGGGCCACCGCTCAAAGTTTAGGATCCATTTTTTTATTATTTATTTATTTATTTATTTATTTTTAATTTGAAAAGAATTTATACTTTTATTGGAAAAGCGTCATTAAACTCGTCTGTTTTTTGTTTTAAATCAGCTTTCTATAATGTAACACAATAATTTGACATAACATCCACAATGTTAACAAAAAAATGTTCTTAAGCATATCGACACTGATGTCTGGAATCACTTTTGAAATTCCTTTTGTTGCAGAGGATAAATACACTTGTAAAATATATTAAAGAGAAAAGCCTTATAGATAATGATATTTACAATACTAGTGTTTTTACTGTCTTGTTTTTTTTAATAAATGCAGCCTTGGTGACATACATAACACTTTAACAAATAACTGTACGTAATTATTATTTATTTTATTTTTTTTATTTTTTTGACAATAATGTGCCTTTCTTCTGCTGATGCATACAGAACTTAAATCAAGACCCCCCAGCATAACATCAGGATTAAACAAATGTTTCCTGTTTTGAATATGTGATGGTTCAATGTTTTAGCCTGTTTTCACACTGAGTAACAAAAAGACAGTCTGGGTAAATATGGGGTGAAAAGGTAATGCAAAAATTAAACACAAATTGGGAAGAGTATGTTCTAAAAAAAAAATTCTCTGCACTCCCCTCTATAACTTCTCTACAATATTTAAAGTAGAAGAGCTGCATGTGCCCATTGTTTCAGTGTAGTATGGCAGAGAGTGTATAGCCCTTGCTGCCCTACTGCGTGAGACTGAAAGCATGTTTTTCTTCCTCAAGGTCCCTTCTGAACACTCACGAGAAGGCCCATGACAGGTACAGCATGTGCCTGTACACACTCCGACAGACAGTCACACAAATAGTCAATTGGTTTAATGAAAACGGAAGATGATGTCCGCACGCAAGCAAAGGAACACACACATCTGCTGAATGTAGTCAGGTGGTGCAGGGATTCGGGTAGAGGTGAGAGAGTCCTGCCAGGCATTTTACCATTAAATCCTAGATGGAATTGTGACTTCCGCTTGCAAGGACAAGGTCCCGGATCAACACACACACAAAACTAAGTGTATGAAACCTGTATCCACCCTTCAGTTTCAACCTTCAAGACACAAGTGGAGAACAAGTCAAACCGTTACAGAAAGAGATGACCGGTTTGAAATGCCAATATGGGAATATCATGAAGAATAAAGCTGTTGTATCATTCTCACCATTTCCTACATCTTTGCTAGTTTCTCTGTCACTACCGTGATCTCTGTTTGTCTTAACCTCAAACTCAAATCAATATTTTATTGCCAATTTTGCTAAATATAAGTAGGATTGTATTTAATCAGCTAGCCATTATCACAAAATTATTAGGCTAATTTTATTATAACATTGCTATACAACCTTTTTCTCTTCAATCGAGAATTTAAGCCTGTTGGGTGAGACTTATGGTTCATATAAGCCGCTATAAGTAAATAACGAGAAAATAACAAAGTGCAGTTAATGGTAAAACTGTTTGCACTACTAAACAGTTTGGTTCATAATTAAGATAATATATTAAAAAAATTTATAAAGAGTTTTAATTAATATCAAGCAGCAAAACGAACTGTTTGTGTTTTATCAGCGAAAAATAGCTGGACGCAATGATGGACTGGGAAGCCAGACCCATAGAATTTACAAATGGCCACTCCCTTTTACGGCAAGAAAAAGGTGATACTGTAATACAATCCCTTACATTAGTTTTTCAGTTGCCCGCCCAAATGTTCCATTTTGTGTCCAGTTTTCCAGTTATTATTTGTCTTTGAATTATGACATGACAGACCTTGGTAGTATGCTTTCAAACTAAACTTTAAAAATTTGTTTCAAGCCACCAAACATTGTTATTAGATTTGTTGTCTACAATAGTATGGTTGCTGTAATTTACAACAGAAACAGAAAACAACTGAGCCACAGGCCCTTTGTCCTGCATTGCAAACGCAACATGAGAATAAAAAAAAGTTATAATTTGTATTTTTAAGCATATGTTTAACAGTGGTTTCTTGTAGTGGTCTGACACCTGCAGGAAATAGGCTTTCAGTTTTAGACAACAACTGTGTCTTGTACATGAGCTTTTGATTCTGAATGTGGTTCATATAACAAGTTAAAGCAACAATGCTGCCGAGATTATCATGTTAAGAAAAAAGTCTCTTTGTAGTTAGTTTTGTTTAATTTGTGCATTGATTATAAGATCATTGACCATAAATTCAAGATCATTTGTTTAGAATTTATTACATGCTTTATTTAGAAATCAAGTTTAGGAGTGCAGTGGTTTGTGTTGTGGGAGTTTGGTCAGAAGATTTTCACTTAAATCTGTTTCTCTTTTCCTCTGTTTGCTTTTCATGCTATAGTAAGCTCATTATAAGGACATTCAACGCACACACACACACACACACACACACACACACACACACAGGTTTTGATTTTTTTTGTGTGGGACATTTCAATAGACATAATTGTTTTTCTAATGTACAAACTGTATTTTCTTTCCGTTACCCTTACCCTAACCCCTACCCTCACAGAAATACTGACAGTTTTAGTTTTCAAAAATCTTCATTCTGTATGATTTATGAAGCTTGTTTTCTCATGGGGACCAAAAAATGTCCCCTTAGGTAAAAAAATTTACTGGTATTACTATACTTGTGGAGACATTCGGTCCACATAACGCACTGTATAATACCAGTACACACACATTGGGTTTCCATGTTTTATGGGGACATTCCATAGATGAATGGTTTTTTACACTATACAAAACTATTTTCTATCACCTTATCCTGGAACCTACCCTTCACAGAAAACTACTGACATTTTTAGATTTCAAAAAAAAAAAAATTTTGTATGATTTATAAGCTTGTTTTCCACATAGGGGCCAAAATGTCCAAAAAGGATTTTGGATATTTTCATCTTTGCTGGGACATTTTGTCCCCATAATGTATTGTATACCTGATTCATTTTCATTTGTACTCACACAATATGCAGTTTTCCATGAAGTACAGTACATATGGGATATATTATCACCCTCCCTCTCTTTCTTCACGTATCTATGGTTGACTGCCATCTGCACCTCCATTTGACTCCTCTGAGAACAACCTCTCGTCTCTTCCACACAATGCCTTCAATGTAGTAAAAGGTTAAAGGTCAAATATTGTACTTCATATAAACCATCAGACTGCTCACAGTATTACACAAACCTTTGATCGCAATAGACATGTTTAGGCTTTCATAATAACTCTCAAGGCCTGTGTATACTTCATTTTCTGTGCAGGACTGTATGCACTGACATCTGCGTACTGTGCTGATTACGAAAATGATGTACTGTACTATGTACTATTAGTCTAATACTAGGATAGAGACAATAAGAGTAATCATTGGTTCATTTCTGCTATTTTCAGATCAGTATACAACCGAACATTTTCTTAGCATTTTAGCAGTGTGTGGGTTTTGTCTGACTTTGAGTGCTGTGGATTTTCGAATGTTCTCATTATGGATATACTTTTTGTAGTTTGTGTGCCGATCTCAATGTTTTATTTACTTTATATGCTGCGTGGAAGGATTCATGTCACGTCATTGGAAGAATAAAAAGAGAGAGAGAGAGATGGAGAGAGAGAGAGAGAGAGAAGGGAGGGTGCTACAGGATGGCCAGTGTTTGGATCAGGTGCAGGATTTGTCTCTGTGCCATGGTTAAAGGTTTACATTGCAGCAGTCCCCAGGGAGCGTCTCACACTTTAAAGCTTCGATTTGTCTTGGTGGCACCTCTCATCTCAGGAAACTGTTTATCTCTAGCTTCCCTTTCTCTTTGCTTTGTTTTCTTCCCTCCACTTTGCTTCCTGTTTAGTCATTGTTTGTTGTCATTATTTCTGGTTTTCCCTCTCTGACCATCTGCTCCATTTAAAAAAAAAACACCAAATTCTATTTAAACTCGTACTAACCAACATTTATTTCATCATCATGTCTGTCTTTCTCCTATTCACCACATGCCGTTTTCCCTCCAGCTGTCTGCAGTCCACCACTCACCTACATCCACCCACTATGCCATTACAGTAGCTTTCTTTCATACTCTGTCCTTCTCTTCCTTCCTTTCTCCTTTCTCTCTTCCTTTCTATGGCCTGTGACAGAAAGGATAATTAACGAGCATCATAAAGCGCTCTCTCTATTAGCCGTGCTGTGGTGAGTTTGCCAGCTCTGTCATTCTGAACAAAACCATGCGGCTATCTTCTATTTGATCCACACTTCAAAGAGGGATCCCCACTGTTCTTCGCTCAGCGCTCTAATTGTGTCCTCATTTTGGATGGGGCAAAACCCCCAACTGCTTCAAAACCAGCCAGTGCAGGGCACAGATAGCACAGAGAGGGGACACACACTCAGATAACCGCTGTGGAAGAAGTTTTACTTTTATGCTGCCCAGTGATTGATTTCGTGATTTTCCTAGTAATGCTTAAAAAGGATTCTAAGCTGCAAAACTGGTCTTAGATCAGTACTCTTATTTGTCCACACAAAGCACACAGTGTTGAGTGTCTCTGTGACCTATAAGAACCAAAAGGCCACTGATAACCACGAAGGAGACATTCTCAAATGGCCAACTGTATAGTCCGATTAATGTGTATACATCCTGGATGAAGCAAGTTACAATCACATTATCTGTTAGTTCCAGCCTTTTTCACAAAAAAACCAACACTCACAATACAATTTTCTGTCAGACTAAAGAGTTTGCCATGTTTAAAAAGTTGATTTATTGCGTTTAGTCCAACTGAAAATCCAACTTTTTAAAGTGCGTATATAATGCATCTGCATTATAAGCTGTGTTAAATGCTACTCAGCTGTGATGCCTGATGATGAGAAGCTACATGTGTTTTGAGTATGTGTATGCGTCCTGGATGTTTGTGTGTGCTTCATCAGATTAAAACGGCATTCTTAAGTGGGACCCCCACCAGTTTCCTCCTCTTTTTACACCAGGAGCCCTTAATTATAAACACGCACATCAGCCTCCTTTTTTTTAATTACAGGATGGAACCTTTAAAAAAAGCTTACTCCAGTAAGATACTTTACTCCTAGAGCACAGCATACACTATATTGGGCTTCAATGCATTTTTAATTATTGTCTGTTTTTTTTTTTTTTAAAGCAATTTTATCAAGTCTGATAGGACAATTAGGTTTGTGTTGTAAACTTTCTTAAAGGGATAATTGATTAATTCACCTCAAAGTAAGTATTGTCGACATTGTCATGTTGTTCCAATTACTGCAGTGGAAGACATAAAGAAAGATTTTTTTTATATCTTCTTATATCTTCTTTATATGCTTTTTTTTATAATCTTTCCTTAATCATCGTTCCTCCCATATAATGATATAATAAAGGTTTATGGGGTTAACAGTGCTGTTTGTAGATCCTACTCTGGGCTTAACCAATATATGGAAGAAAAAAAAGTTCTTAAATTATCTTGAGCAGACAGATATATAGGTTTGGAATGACATGATAGTAAATAAATGATTTTTTTTTTTTTGTATTGAAAACTATCCATTTTAAGTTTTTTTTGTTTTATTATTATTATTAAAGTAAATAATATTCTTGCAGTACACAGGATGGCTTTTTTTTTTTTACCCATCATGTGAAAGCCCGTCTTTGACTGTCTCTGCACTCACTGCACAACGGGGTCATGGTGCGAATCTGCTAATCTAGCGGGGCATACACACTACACACATGCCCAGCCTGCGTCTCTCACCACCCCCCCTCCCACACACACACAACTGTCCCCACACTCCCCTCCTTCTGACACACAGCATGCTGGGTCTTTACAACAGGCAAAGCCCATTCTGCAAGCCGTCCCAGGGACTCTGCCACTGTACTGCAGGACTCGTTGCCCCCTGCCCCTCTCACACACCCAGCACTCCTTTGTCCCATAAGGAAAAAAGCAAGCAACGGTCACATGTATGTCCACTGAACACCCCACAGTTGCTGCCTTGTTTAACTCTTCTTGCTGTCCTGATTATCTGCTGAAATGTTTACAGGTGATTTAAAATGCTAAAATATTATGTATCATTCCCAAGCATGTTTTTGGTAATGTAACCTTGTTTTTACTTGCACGGGACATCATGAGAGGCAGAAACCACAGGATGTGTGAGAGAAAATCATTTATTTTCGATTAGATTGTTTTGCAAAAGAACAAAACTTTCTCCATGCTGCTTTAATCGTTTTCGCAATTGTATAAAAGCAACTGATGAGACCATTACAAATGTAATTTTTAATTGTTCAGTTACCTCCGTCCCCCCATACCATGTATTAACACAGAGAGCCCTCCTCCTCAAGCAGGCTCCACAGGCGATGATGGGATAACAAGCCATCTCTCCACTGGCCGCTTCAACGCACAGAAGTGTGTCCAAAGCGACTAGCCGGCTGGTTCCCAGCCCTTGCGTGGTGTGTTAGTGTGTGAGCAGAGAGAGAGAGAGAAAAAAATATGTGTTGTATGCAAGGGTAATAAAATAACATGCTCATCTCTGTGCGTGTATATGTGCGTGTATGTCTGGGGAGATATCAAAAGCCAGACAGAATCCTCTGCTTTGAGAGGCAGGATGTGAGATCTGCTGTGGCATTGATGTGCACCCCCTCTGGCATATGCACATTGTTTGTTTGTAGTTGCACATGAGTTTTTTTCCAAGACCTCGGACACGCACGACTTGTCCTGCAAAAGATTCTTCTCGAAGAGAGAGTGATGCACTGGAATGTTTTTTCTTTGGAACTCTCTCAATCCTCATTCAGCCCCCTTTCATTAGAAAGATTTTAAGGAGTTCAGTTGACTTGTTTGTTTATGTTTGGCACCTAATATCAGTGCTTTTTATTCACATCACATCTTTTGCTCGCTTACTACGGCCAGTTGTCTGCACCTTCACTGGCTGTGAAGGTGAAGTGTTCTTTAGATACAGAATTGCTAATACATGTTTTATTTTTTATTTTAACAAACATCTATTTTCTTTGGTGTTCATACTTTTGGGTGCTGCAAGTAGCCTCGCTTAATTTGCTTTGGCAATATAGTATATGTTAACCAATACTGTCAATAAAGCATTGTTGTGTTTTAGTGGATAGATAGATTAGATAGAAGATAGATAGATAGATAGATAGATAGATAGATAGATAGATTAGATAGATAGATAGATAGAGAGATCTGATAGATAGATAGATATAGAGCTTTCAGGATGCAAAAAACCTCTTAAAAGTGCCCCGTCTGAAAAATTTCTTGTCTTCTAACATGGGCATTTTTTTTTATCAGGCTTGCTATATTTATGTTTCAGTTTCTTTCACTTTTAATTGCATACAAAAGGACCAATACTTTGCCATTAGAGTAAAATTACTGAACCTCTAAAGAGCCTGATAAAAATGTTCATTATGATATAATGAAAATTTCAGAATTCACTTTAGAGGCTTTTGCATCTGAACTCTTCAATGCTGCTTGTAGGCTAAACACTGTCCGTGGGGTTTTGTGGGGTGTTTTTTTTGTGTGTCACCGTTACTGGGTGTAGGCTACATATTAACTACTCTACATGCTAGCTACATTACATAGCTAGTTTTTAAAAGTGTTTTTCAAAAAAGTTTGAAGCTAATTTGTTACTAGAGTGGGAGTTTACAGTTTATCCAGACAATCGTTTTTCACACTTTAATGTTTATTCAGCGCTCTTGTCCAAAGCAGCGATTGGTGTCCGCCTCGGCTGAACCGTGTTTAGCTGACGTCCTGCTCATGGCGCCCACGGGGGGCTTTTGCGCTGCTCTTTTTTATTGGAGACTCCAAAGAAGTCCCGCTTCCCTTTCATGTGCCGCCTCGGGCCAACACAGACTGAAGGAGAGGCGCCATCGTGCGAAGGCATCATTCACGCTTTCGCTGAGTGGGCTGCAGCGCCTCGCGTCTGGTCCGCTGGAGCCGCAGGAATCACTCGAACCCTGCGCCCGCTCTCTGGATGTGTACGGACCCCCGCGCGCTGTTCTTCACGGACGCCTCACAAATATCGCACCTTCTTTCTGGATTGGTTTTTTTCTTTCTGATGTGTTTTTCTCACTTGCTCTCCGATGCAGAGAAATGGGTAAACTCTTCATTCCAAACATGGTAAGACGGCACCTATGGTGTCGAACAGCAAGTCTTTGATTTTAAAAAGCGCTTGTGATATTAGCTCTTTCGAGTAATCCATTTATTCGACGTCTTTTTCTTTTTTTTTAAAGCTGCTATTTGTAAAGCGAGGGAGAGTCCTGAAGGTGAGTAACTTTATTTGTTATACAAATAATAACTCTTTTATTTGAAACGAGTGAACTGGCTAAATAACTAAGAAAACAAAGCTGCATCTTTGAACATTAGGCGTAAACAAAAAGAAAAGCGCTAGAAGCAAACTTGAAAGCTGTTTAACTGAGAAATACACAATATTATGTATAAATTGTAATTTCTTGCTCTTTTAGGCGATAGTTTTGTAGTTAACGCGTGTTTGGCGAGGAAAGGACTGGATGACTGGATGGTTAAACAGAAGTATTACTGCCCGAGCTCTCGTGTAGACCAGCAGGACTCCCAGCAGAAAAATACCTGCGGACTCTCTCCACGGGTACGTGGACGCTTTTAATGACTTTTTATCACACGTGCATGTTAAACGTGTGAAGATTTTGGACTTTGAGATAGTGAACTTGTCTGCGCTTCACCTTCATTTCATCCCAAGACTGTAGGAATCAACTGTTTGGGTGTTAAGTGATTATTGACTGGAGAAATATTGCGCACTTTGAAGTAAGGGGTGCATGCATGGAGCTCTTTAAAGCTTGGCTTTCAACTGATCAAAAACGTTGTTTTGTTGTGATAAACATCGTTTACAAACTGCAATACAACTCTTTTCTTTCCGTTGTTCTGCATGAATTCAGTTCATGGGTAGATGAGATGAAATATCAAGCATGCAGTGTCAGCGCTGTGACGCGCTGTAAGTGATCTAAAACTATTTTAATCAAAGAATTCCAGTTATTCTGTAATTATATACGTGGGATTTTATGACCTCATATTAACAGAGAGAATAAATTGAATAGCCTATTTGTAAATTTAAGAATTCAGTTGTTGCATCACATAACTGTTTAAAATGATCTAGTCAAGTCGAAAATGTGAATACAATGGTGCTAAACTCGAAAGAAATGTTTACGCGTAAGAAAACATACATTTATTTACGCATGCGTACATTTAAAGTCCATGTTGAATAAAAAAGTTAAAAGTCAACTACCCTTATTGGGTTATAGATGTTATAAGCGTGTATAAGCGATATTCGCGTTGCAGAAATGATCGTTGCCTGCTTCTAGAGGCCACACGCGCTTCCAGACCACCCAATTCACGCGCTTTGAAAACGAGCGTGCCATTGTTTTGTGACGTCACCAAGAACAATAGTTTACTCTCTGGAAACACTCTGTAGTTTGAGCCCAACTATAAAAGCCAAAGGCGTTATTACCAGGAGTGATTAAAGGAGAAACACTCTCTGAATACACGTTTCCCTTTAATGATGTCTGTTAAAACGCTCTCCACGGTTTCAGCTGCTGCCTTTGAAGCCAGAGGAGGAGATTTTGTGTTGTTATTCCTTTGAATGATAGGAAGAGGAAAAGTCAGGTTTCCAGACAGGTTCAGGCTGTTTATTTCTGACAGGCACATCATTTTGAGTGGAAATAAATATAAGTAGGTTTGGGATCTTAAAGGCGGCATATGTATTTGAAAGCATATATTTGGATTTTTATCGCCTTTCTTCCTGCATGCAAAAAGTTATGCGTTTCTATCTTGAATTTGCCCAACAAGGAGAATGTTTTAGCAGTCATGTTTAGACAAAAGGCGTGTCAACTTCTTCACTAGCGGCTCACATGGGTAAATGGTTTATTTGAACGTGGTGGGAAGAACTGTGTGAGGGCTAGGAACAGATGCAAGTTCTCTCTGTAGGTAATAGATCACGGTGGGTTGAAAGCATTGCAGGCTGACAGGCTGGTGACAGCGCTGTATTGTGAAGTCGAGAGAGGGGTGGAGGGAGGGCCAGTCTGTCTCAGATTTGGCATCCTAGTAAACACATAAGAGCACTGTCGTTTAGGAGAGGAGAAATCCTCTGGAAATACCTCAGAGTAAGCCTCTTTTGGCCAAGGGCTGATGCAGAGTCTCAAAAGACTTTTTTGAGGGTTGGAGAGATAGTGAGAGACGCTGAGAGTGACAGAAAAAGCGAAAGGAAATCCAGAAGGCTGCTATTAAAGAGCCGTCTCAAACAGCAGGAGAATGCAGCCACAACTTCTTAAACTCAATCCTCATATGTGGACATCCAAACACAAACCTGACGCTCTTAAACTTTCAGAGTCCGGAGTGTTGCTGGAGAAATGCTGCATTTCTTTTCTAACTCTCTAAGAAAGTAGTGGCAATAAAGATTTATTTAGCATGTAAGATGCATAGTACTGCACTGCAAGTAAAGAAATTGTAACCACACTGGTGTGGATTTTAGATCTTGTGGTGTGAAGGGGAGAAAACATGTTTAAGGAGAATGGAACACATAGTTCTTGCCTGGTTCAAAGTTCACACAGTTTGAAGTTTATTACTTTTTTCACGCTTTGCTGTGAGAAGGAGGTTTTATTGTGGCTGGAGAGATCATAATGCACTGAACAACAGTTACAAAGTCTGAAATGGCTTCATTGAGTTACCTGTTTTATATTTATTCAACATTATAAAGTCATAAAGTTTTCTCTTTTCTCTTTTAACGTTGCCTTCATTATTTAAATATGATAATCTGACGCAGGGTTTGTTTTAACACAACCTGATTGTTTTCCCTCTGATGTACTAATGAGGAGTTTAAGAAACAATAGCACTACTGAGGAGTGTGTGTGAGTGTGCGCGTGTGTGTTTTTCCAGTTGGTGTGAAGTGATTTGGCCAGGCTGGGAAAGGATCCCTGCTGAACGAATTCAAACATTTGAACAATTTTGAATAACTCAATGGTGTGTGCTTAATGGAGTGTTGTGAGAATGAAAGAATGAGAGAAGGTATTTCCATAAATATTTATTTGGAAATACTCATTTTGTTTTGACATAAAGCCTCTCTGGGACAATTTAATATTTTATGTAGTGATGAAATTTGAGGCTGGTTTAGCTGGAAAGAAGATTTGCATCCCCTTGTTAGTTCTCCCCTTTTGTTTTTTTGATTGAAAGTGAACTATTTGAAGATGTTATTTTTGTTATTCCATTGAGAGATATTGATTGGATCAATTTATGGAGTCTTGAGTTTTAATGTAACCACCACTTTTTCCTGGTCTTTAGTGGTGCTTTAGAATAATGTTGATATAATGCACATCTTTTAATACCAGCTTGTCACAAGTTATTAAGTTACACAATCTATTTTTCTTAAAGGGCCGTACACACCGGGACGAATATCGGCGCGCGTTATTCGCCAGCGTTTTTCAACGCGTTTTTTTGTGTTCACACCCAAGCGATTTTCGCTGACGATGAGCCGAGCCGAGTGAACATGCAAATTCATTCCCTGACATTAGATGGCGCTTAATGTAAAACAGAAATACTAGAAATACTAGTTCTCTTTTATCAAGATTTTTGTAATCGCTGTCGCGTTTGTCATATAGTTTTTTGTGTTCCGACACCAACGAGACCAGCAACTCTACATTCATCTTGCCTTGCATCTTCTTCGTCTTATTTCTTCCGCCGGCAGTGTAGACGCTACTTGGCGTACACTTCTTCGCCGTTACGTATGTGTGCTCAGCAAGACAGTTTTGTGTTTGAGCGCCCCCAAGTTGTGTTTTACTGTAACTTCAGAAGCTCCAGACACGTGTGCAAAAGCGCCATTTCATTGGTCGTATAGTTTTTTTGACGCGGTGCGTCAAACCAAAAAAAAACGAACCCGAGGCGTTTTTAAAAAATGACGCTTTTACGCGTGGCGTTTTTTCGTGTCGGTGTGCACACTCACATTGGCGCCCTTTGTTTAGTCACGAGGCGTTAAACGTCGGCGAATATCGCGCGCGCGAAATTCGTCCCGGTGTGAACAGGCCTTAATACTGATGTTTCTTATTGAGAAAAGCCACTGAGTGGAATTCAATGAATTACCTCACTCCCTAAGCACGAAGAAAGCATAAACCTCCCTCATAAACACAGGCTGATAATACTGGGGCTAATAGAGGCTACCTGGAGAGTTAGTTATTTATAGCAGCTTTGGTTAAGTTCGGACAGTTGTATGTGTCTGTGTTGTAAATGTGGTTCAGATGGTATGGACAGTGGGAAGTCTGAGTCAGGAATCTGTTTGATGAGTATGTTTGTGTTGTGCTGTGTTAACTGGCCTTCACACACAAGACTTTATGTAGCACTGCCTATTACTTTTTCCAGTCTGGTTTGCATAGGTCTTGTGCTATTAGTAAATTACACTATAAGTTCTTGTTCAAAAAGTGGTAGGAGTCAGATTTGTGGTCTTGCTGATAGTATGCTGCACTGTGGCTCTCATGTGGGCAATGAAAATTAAAGTCGAGCTCCATTAGTTGTCCCTTATATGAAGCCTACTGTTTCCCTTTTTATATTCAAGTTTGAAGTGAGTGCAGTGATTCGCTTATTCCCTTAATGGTGATTGATTGATGTTGTGTCACATGGTGCAACTTTGTTTAGTTGTGTTTTGTGTAACTTACAGGTGCACACTGTAAAAACAATCCTGCCAGCTGTGGTTTTAACTTACTGTTAACCAATTAATGGGGTTTTACTATAGAATTTCTGCAGACTTTTACAGTGATTTACTGGACTTTCTGTGTGGGTTAGTCCCACTACCTAGCTGTTTTAAACCTATGCCACTATAAGTCATCAGTCAATCTGAGATCGGACTTTCTTAACTAATGTCCACACTGCATTACATCTTTCAGTTAGTTAGCACCTCAGCGCTAAAACTAGTCCGAATTACACTATCAAAGAAGAAACTCAACATCATAGCTCTAAAATCAGTCCGAATCAAAGTGCCAAGACCAGACGATGTTACTGCTTTGAAATGTGGCTTTTGAAATCCACTCTGAAACCAGTTGGCACAACAGTTCTAAACTAGGGCAAACCAGGCAACATCACAGCTTTAAACACAATCTCCGGAACAGTCAAAAGCGGCCAATAGGTCAACTATAAACCAGGCTTGATCATGACTTTGAAAGCATTCTGTATCACTCTGTGTGTAGTATCACTTAGAGACCAAACACTTTGAAGCTTAGATCAAATAGAGAGCTGTAATTCTAAAAATAATTTCTTTTGGAATTTCAGAACTTTTTGGGGGAATTTTTTTTTCATTCCGAGGCTTGCTATTTAAACCTTTCCTGACAACCAACACACTTTTTCTTTCTCTTGCTGTCTTTACTACAGAATGTTCTTTTTTGTAGCACAAAGAGTGACAGTATATGCACTATATCCTTTGTCTCTTTTATTCCCTTCCCAATATCCAAAGTATTTCTTCCACTTTAAGCTTCAAGTGTGGTTGTCACGCACTTACCCTCAGACTTCTTTCTCTTTCTGTTCTAGACGTCAGGTTTACCATGTCTCTCCAGGGCTGGTTGAGAAAGGATGACAGAAAAAGATTGAAAGACAGAGGGTGGGGGCGGAAGGGAAAGGCTATGTTTCTCTTTAAAAGAGAAAGAAAAGGGAAGAGGGTGCCTCTGGGGAGTGGGACAGCACCTGGCTCCAGTGTAGGGCTGTTGAAGGGAGGAGGGGAACAGAGGAGAAGTAGATTGTTCTTCCAGGACAGGAAGAGTGAAGGGACCCGCTGGTGGCTGCTCTGTCACCTCCTATATCAAGCGGTGAATGAACTAAAAAAAAAAAAAAAAAAAATTATATATATATATATATATATATATATATATATATATATACACACACACACACACACACACATATATATATATATAAAAAAAAAATGGTTTTCTATTGAATATATCTTAAAATGTAATGTATTCCTTCAGAAATCAATCTAATATGCTGATTTGGTGCTCAAGAAACATTTCTTATTATCACTTAAAAGCTGCTGTTTAAGGGAAGTTTAAGAGCAGAATTTGACTGGGTTTTTTGTGTGACTTTTTTGGATGACTATAGAGTTCAAGAGAACAGTAATTATTTGAAATGGAACGTTTGTGGAACATTGTCAAGGCCAACTGTAGTCTGATTAGATGTAGTCTATTAGTCCGACTTCGCAAAAAAAAAAATGGACTGGCAAAGTTTAATTTGGACTAAAGCATTTAAATCACATTTTATAAAGACTTTATGTAAATACACTGACTGTCGTTGACTCAGTCTTTCATTGGGGTTTTTGAATGAGTCTGTATCCAGGAATAGCAGCACATGCACTAAATCTAAGTTGAGATAACCTGTAATGAGATGGGAAACTTGAAAGGCAGGTCTGAGGTAACTGGACATTCCTCTCAAGTTACTCTTGGTTAGAACACATGCAACGCTGGCTTGTAGTACAAACAGAAAGCATTGCAGTCATGTCAGTTGTAGGTGATTTAAATGGTTTGCCTGTGTTTTTATGTGTTTTCCCATTTAACTATGTGTAATGCAAGTGTGTAAATATGTGTGTAAAAATAATCCTTAGGTATGTGTGGCATGGTGGTGTGCTAAGGGCAAGGATGGCGCCTGGCTAGGTGCATCAGAGAGAGAGAGAAAGTGTGTGTGTGTGTGTGTGTGTGTGTGTGTGTGTGTGTGTGTGTGTGTGTGTGTGTGTGTGTGTGTGTGTGTGATGTGCATTAAAGTACGTCTGTCCGGATGTGCTCTAGAGATCAAAGTGCATGGTGGGAACGTGTGGACTGAGTTGCCAGGATTAACAGCTGAGAATTGGGCTGTGTTTTCTAAATTTCCTTAAACACACACACATACACCACAAGCAGCAGAGCTCAGGACAGCGTTGTTCCAACCTCCCCAAAACCCTAATTTATTCAGCTGCTCTGACACATTTTGGTTCTTCTGTATTTCAAAGGGTATGATTGAGATTCTTGAATTGTTATATGTAAATAAACTTTTTTTACTGGTATGTATATACTGATAAACATGCAAATAAAATCCTCAAATCAAATTTTCACAGTTTCCACAAAATTGAGCAGCAGTTTTCAACACTGATAATAAAAAATGTTTCAAAAATGTTAGTATCATGTGACACTGAAGACTGGAGTAATGACTGCTGAACAATCAGCTTAGCCATCAGAGGAATATACTAAACTACATTTTAAGCTTTAAAATAGAATATTTTAATAACATTTCATAATATTTCTGAAGTGAGTAATAAAGTGAATACTTTGGTGAGTATAAAAGACTTAAAAAAGACCCCCCCCCATAAAAAAAATCTTACAAATCCCATATTTCTTTGATACATTTTATAAATTGTTAGCTCATCACATTAAGATACAATAATAAGAAAAATCACTAAAGCTCTTTTTTTTTTTGTCACCGTGTTTAATTCATGTTTTTATCACTGTCTATCTGTGTTTTGAGTACTTATTAAATAGTAATATTGAAGGATTTGGTAAATCTCTTACTTGATGTTTCCACAAATCTGTAGCTCTCTGTTACTCTGGTCTTTAAAGTCCTTCAGAGAGGAACAGGCTGGAGTTTCAAACAATGTTTGAAAAGTCTGTTCTCTGTATTTTTGGGCCAGTTTAGTTATTCCTTTTCTCTGCCTTTAAAGAGAAAAGGAAGAGGGGAAATAGGGAGAGGGTAAAGGAGGGATCACCTAAGGGGAAGAGAGAGTAGAACAAACGGGGAGCGCTGCTTTATTTTCAAGGCTTCAAAGCTCTCTCTCACTCTGCAGCTTTCATGCTTTAAAGGTGTCTCTAGTAAATGAGAGCGTAGCCGCACCAGTACTGTATGTTTGCTTCATTTTATCTCAGTAAGTGTCCTGTTGTTGCCTGCAAAGTGATAAGATTGATGCTTTTATCTCTCACTAACTACTCTGCAAACAACATCTTTCAGTTGAATGTGTCAGTGATACTGATACAGGATGTGTGTGAAGTGTGTGAAGTGAAATATGGCCAAGTTTGCTGACCTATACTTGGAATTTGTGCTCTGCATTTAATCCATCCAAGTGGACGCACACAGTAGTGAACACACACACCCACACAAACACACGCACACACACACACACACACACACACACACACACACACACACACACACACACACACACACACACACACACACACACACACACACACACACCCTCGGAGCAGTGGGGAGCACTGTGTTGGGATGTAAAGGCTCTTGTATCTGAATCGACTGCAATATTCTTCCTTAAGCCTGAAGTCCTACCCCAACTTTCTGTTTCATTAGGAAATACTGCTTTTGTTAAGCATTTTCATGGTTTTTGATGCACAAAAATACAGGATCAAACAGACTTGATAAACACAATCATGTTCACATCCAGTTTAATAAATCTGCATTTTGTTAAGCTTTTTGTATTTACATTAGTGGATATGATATCTGTATCTTTATAGAGACAGAGGTTGTGTATGTGAGTGCATGAGAGGCTAGAGTGCATGTGTGTGTGTTTTTCTATGGACAGTAAGTGTGTGGTGACATCAGCGTAGAGCGCTTTGATGTGGATGAGGTAATGTGTGAGGAAATGTTTGCAATGTTAATCTCATCTGAGAAATTACTAAGGAGCCTTTACAGACACTTACACAAGCAGCTGCCCACACACACACTTTAATGATTTCTTTATGTCCACCTTAAAAAAAGAGCATAAACCATACAGACGCATGTGTAAGGTTACAATCTAATCACCAGTATCGAGGATACCAGACACAACACCTTCTCCAAACACTGCAACTGCCAAAATGGAGCTGATATTAAGCAGTATTTTGCTAATTGCTTGACTCCTTGGCCGTACTCAATATCTATAAACCCCACACAAGTGAACTGTTCACATGGACACACTATAATATGCACATGCACATACTTAACACAGTTAACGTGTATGTGCATACATGTATGTACTTTATTTGACTTAACATAATAAATTTTATCTATTAAGCCGGAAGTATACTTCATGTGAACACTTAAATACATAGCATGTGTATGGCTGACGCATAGGCCTAGTCTTGCAAAGTATACTGCATTTAACAGCTTACAGAAACACAGGTGTTTATCCCATACATGCTAAAAAGTTTCATCCTTGGCCAGTGTGTGCTATGTTTCTTCAAACGTTATAAGTGACAAAAATGTATTTATACCCTCTTAACTAGAGTTTTGCGTATCTCTTAAAGTGCCCCTATTATGCTATATTTAAGGTTCCTAATGCTGTTTTGGGAGTCTCCTACAATAGATTACCATGCATGATGGTCAAAAAATTCTATTGTATGGTCAAAATATGCATTTAATATCACCTCGTTTTTCAACGATTCTCAAACAGTAATTTGAAGCAGTTCTAAGATTCAGTCTATCTAAACCCCTTCTTTGCGTGAGTCTACTCCGTTCTGACAACAGTCTGTTGTGATTTGGGTACAGCACATGTCGGAAATGATATGCTCATTGCCATAGTTATGTATTTTGTAAACATAAACATCTATTATTTATCATACTTACAGGTTGTGATTCATTGGAGCCAGCTGGTCCAAATAAACTGGGTACTGAGCCTTCTTTCAAGCATTTTGTGAATCCTGCGTTGAACCTCCCGAGATTAGAGAATCAGTCGTCAGTAAAATGGCTTGTTTGAGTTGGTGATAATAGCCTTGTGGGCTGCGTGCTGACATATTGCTCTTTTGCACTACGAGCATCCTGAGTTCGAATCCTGCCTTGAAGACTTCTCTTGATCCCGCCCCCCCCTTCTCTCCCACTTCGCTTCCTGTCCCTTCTACACTGGCCTATCAAAATGCAAAAAATATATCTTTAAAAGAAGATATGTTTGAGAGTGGGTTAAGATGTTTGTGGCCAGTCAACATAGAACGTATGTTTAAAAAAAAAAAAAAAACAGGGGCCAATCAACATAGAACGGTTACCCCGTGATGGCTAGTGGGATTCAGATAACTAACGACTTGTTTAGGCTGTTCAGAGTAGATTCTTTCTTTTGAGAGACAATAACTTTATTTACTGTGCACTTTTGGCTTTGCAACTTTGCAGATCATTTGCATTCACATACAGCTACATTACAAATTGCATGAAAGGCAATATTCGAAATGGCATAATAGGGGCATTTTAACCATCTCACACAAATGCTCATCAATGTAGGCATCTATTGTATTTACTTCTCCAATAACCAGCACTTTTTTTGGTGTAAATAGTCCCTCTCTCTCTCTTTCTCTAATCTGTCCCTGTTTTCTGTTGTGGCTGTTTGATGAGAGGAGTATATTGAGACTACATTTTCCGTCCTAGATAAAGACATCAGTGATACATAAAATGCTAAACATCTAATAATGCTCTAATTCTTCTATTATCTTTGCCTTCAGGCAAACTAACCATCTGAACAGACACACAGATACACAAGCTCATTCACTGCCTTCTGTTGCTCAGCTTGACTTGATTTAGAAACCTGTGATTCAGTAAATTAGCAGCATGTGTTTGGATTCTGGATGCGTGGAATTAGCTTTTTGTGCCAGGGCGGGTATACGATTATCAGACCTCGTAACTTTAAAATGCTTGAAACATTGAATCAAGGGCTATTTTACACACAATTACTAACAGTCCATCTTCTGCCAATCTCTCCGCAGTGTTCTCTACACCAGATCATCTGTTTTCAGTCCAGCCAGAAGGTTTTTTTTTTTTTTTTTTTTAGATTTTTACAGTTTGAGCTCACTAACTGATTGTTCCACTGACTTTCAGCCATAAGTGGCATCATATACCTAATTGTTCAAAGCAAATCGAAGTTTATGTGCATGACCGTGTCTGTCAGCAGGTGAGCATTTACAGACCCTCCGACTAAACTTCCTGCAGAGTTAATGGCCCAGCTGACTCTTTTAGGGGTTCAGTGGGCTCTCATGGCTTTGGCATTGACCACTGATCTTATTTCACCTCCAAATCGTGCTGAAGAATTGATGAGCCATATTGTTTGCAACCTAACATGCACAAATCCATCACAAATGTTGTGTCACTGAACACTTTCCTGGCATTCGCTTAAACGTGAATGAATAATAAAATAAGAAAGAAGAATGTAAATCTTTTTCTCTGTGAAGCTGACAAGTGCTCCCGGCACACATGAGCTTATACTTTCTACGGCAAGCCCCGAAGGGACAAATACACATCACACGCATTCACAGGGTGAAGTCGCTTCATGAATTGCATCCTAATACAATTGTCTTCATTTGCACGGTGCTTCTTTCTTCACATTGATAAGCTGCCAAAATGGGGTGTTGCAATACATGACAGGGAATCCGAGAGGAATCTTAGAGAGAGTTGTTTAATTTGTTTTCTCTCTTCCTGTCTTTTTCAGTGAGTGTGACGGAACCATAAAATTTTAGTAACAGCAGTGAAGACATTGGTTTTGTTTATTTCTCTTGACTTTTTCTTCTGTGGAAAGACGAGTGTTTTTGTCCAAATAATCAAAGTCAGTTGGGTCCAAAACAACATATTCTTTCAGTCTATGGGTCAAAAAACTAAAACGTTTTCATAAGGCAGAAGAAAGTGACAAGTGTAGAAAAACATAAAGGTGAGTAAATAATGGCAGAATATTGGGTGACCTGTCTTTATTAGCGTGAAATACTGACACTCCAGTCAGTAGTTCAGGTTGTCTGGGTTGCCTGTTCTGCTCATTATAAAGTATGAGGTGCTTATGTAGGTCACTTCACTCCGGACTCTTTCATCCTCACATGTAGGAAAGTATGTAGGGTACTGGGGGGAGTGTAGGGAGTCATTTTTGGATTGGCCCTGTAGCTAGCGAGGACCGGTTTTGACACGCTAGCATATACATCCTCTCTCCTGAGATCCCGCGCATGTAACCGTATACGCTTAAGCAAGATAACAGACACGCAAGATTAAACAGGAATTCAGTTGCGAGTCTTTTTCTGTCTACGCTCGTGACTATATGTCCGTAGTTGATTGTCTCACTGGTGAAATATGGCACCTGTAGGTGTATGTGTCTTTGTGAAGGCTTAAATTGTCTTAAAAATGGAGTGGTTCTGGTTGGCTGCGGTTCACAGCGCTGAAACCCTCCATCTTTCATTCCCTGTTTTAATATGATTAGAACTGTGGTCTGCGAGTGTGAAAACCGAAGGTGACAGAGAAGGAGTGAGAAGGCGACAGAGAGAGACGACAGTCTTAATTAGGTTTTCCCAGGTTTGATGACATTCCAAGGCTGTGGCCTAGTGAAGGCTTGGCGACTGATCAAGTCTGTGTGTTTTATGTGTGCGTGTCTGGCCCGTGATCATGCAGAACTGTCATCAGCTGCGTAAATTGTCCATCAGCCTTGTGGCGTGGCGAGCAGACAGAAAATACAGACACAGAGTTGTGTGGGACTTTCCACAACACACACACACAAACACACTCCCTTACCCACATATATTCAAGTGTACAGATACAGACACGCACGTACCCTAATGACAAAATGAACAAGGCCACATTCATATGTGTAATTTAATTTAGACACACATCCTTTTACTTAACTTGTTTGAGAAATCCCCCTGGCTTTCTCTTTGCAATTTTCGCTGTGCATTTTTTTTCATAGTGCTTACATATTAATGTGCCAGACACTTGGGGTTGACCCTTATACACACTTACAGACACTTGGCAATGCATTTGAATGTGTTTCCAGGTTAAAACTGGCAAGAACCAGCATCTAATCTGTGCTTTGCATTCTACACACAAATCATTATCTTCAAGACGTGGTTATATGTTAAAAACAGCTAGACCAAGCGTCTCCAACTCTGGTCATGGGCAGACTGGGCACTATACTAAAGCCAGGTGGTGTTTTCTGTCGTTGAGTAGTTGAACAGTTTAAACAGAAAATAGTTAAATTATATATGTATTTAGTTATATTCCCTCCAGAACTTCTGCTTGTTTATTTATTTATTGAATGAGCACGAATTCATCCAGAACTGGTATTTATTTACGCATTTTTAGATCAATGGGAAGTGATAGTCCTATTAGAAAAGCTATTATGTTTTAGGTCTGTAAGAAGCCATTTGGAAACGTATGTATCTTATATTAGACTATATGGTATAACATTCCAGGCCAAACCTAAGTGAAAAGTGATTTACAGGAAGGGTTTAAGTAGAGATGCACCGATTGCAATTTTCTTGGCCAATTCCGATTTCCGATTTTTTTTGTTAGTGTGATCTGCCGATACCAATTTTTGCCGATTCTGTTTTTTTTTTTTTCTAAGAGATATGATTGACAGCATATACAAACAAAAATCTACTTTTCTACAACACAAATTTTCATAAAAATACAAGTAAAAAGTCAGTAATAAAATAAGAACAAATAAAAAAATTGCAAACAAAAGCGCAAATAAATGCAATAGAATAAGGAGAGCTATGAAACTAAGTTTTTCAAGTAAGTTTTTATTCAGGTAAGAAATACTACAGAAATTAAAGTAATCAAATGTAAATTGGCAAGGTAATTTCTGTAGTCTTCATTATAAAAATTAATGCTTACCATTAAAGTAATAAAACTTATTCAGTCAAGAGCAGAAAGTGATTTTCTTTGTCTTTTGTTCTTTGATTAACATGACAGACAGCAGCAGGAATATTGGACTGCGGTCCCTTTAAGAGTTTATCCACGGACCCAATATACTGTTACACAGTGCGTGCATACAGTATAACGGCGCTTCTGATGGCACGCAATCCCGATAAATATACACATATACAGAATTTTAGAAATATGGAAGTCTTAGAGGTGAAAGAACATGTAAACAGACAGCCAAAAAAATCGGATACAAGCAACAAATGAGAATTGGGCATCAAGACCTACAGTGTAAACGAGGCCAAAATGGATCGGCTCGAAATCGAAAAGATGTGAGACTGATCTGCCAGTCACCGATCTGGGCCGATCATGAGGAAGATCGGCCGATTCCAATCCCTGGCCGATCGATCGGAGCATCTCTAGGTTTAAGGATAACCTATTAACATCTGAGAAGTTGTATGATACTTTTTGGGCTGCAGTACAGTAGTTGGAGACCCCTAATCTAGACAGGCACCACAGACTTGGACAAAAGGATCTATAAAATGAGCATTATAATGAAAGGAGTTGTTCAGAAAAGCTATAAGTCTATAACATTAGACATATGCATACTCGGTGCACACAAGATCATGATCCGGTTCCTAGATAAATCCATTGTTTTTAAATGCTTTTAAAAGTATTTTCATCACTGTGGCACAATATGGAAGTCTGTCTAACTTACTTAGACCAACAAAAAGCATCCTTTGTGAAAAGTTCTTACTCTATGTCTCTCTCCTGCTCTTAGTTTGTTTTTAATTCACTCTTGTATTAGTCCTTTCATAATGAAAGATTCATTTAGGCTATTTCCACTGATCACAGGGCCAACAAAAACATAGCACTGGAGTGCTTGATGTATGTGTTTATGTGTTTTGGCAAATCAGTTATGTTGCACTGGGTTCTGTGGGCATCCATTTGTAGTAAAGTACTCAAACTTCTCTTCTTTGCTGTTTTGGCTTGCGTTAAAACAAAAAGATCTGGTTGGTTTTCCGCAGAGTGTGAAACATGGTGTCTGGGAAAGAGTTTCTGGTTGCTGGCACAGATTGAGTGAAGCCCTTGTTTATGTTTCACAGGCCTTTTCATGATGCTGCTGAGGCAAAAGACCCACAGCAGAAATGTCATTGTTCCATCTGTTATAAACATTTATAAACACAAGCCAGTAACAAATATGGACATGAATGTGTTCGTACCAGGAGTTAGTCACAGGACGCAAGTTCTCTCAGATGTTTTTTATTCTTTGTTTAAAATGTCGCTTACAAGACTTCATCTGTGAAATTACAAGATAATGCTTTTAATCAAAGCCCATATCCTTCTCTCCTACTCTTCGCACGCAAACTCTGTCCATTTTTTTCTTAGCGCTATAAATGGCACTTAGTCTCCATAAATTAGTGAGTGACCTGAAGCACATGGTTACCCTCACACACGCTGAGTGTGTACAGATCCCTCTTCAGCCTCTCATTACACTGCTGAAGAGAGATCAGCCTCTATCGATTACACTCCCCACAGCCAATTAGCCTCTGATGTTATCTGGAAAGTGTACAAAAACATGCATTTAAAAAAAAAGAAGGACCATCGCAGAGGTTAAGGTCACTGCAATGCACTTGGCTGGATTTCATTACTGAATGGTTACGTGGACATTTACCATAAATAGTCTTATATAAAATAGTCTTATACAGTATATTTAAATAAATTGTATATTTTTATGTAATATATTTTAGTATTTTGTTTTATTCATTGTTATGTGTTTCTGATTTGTTTGTTTTTTTAATACATTGTGAGACATTCTTGGGTTTTTGAAAGGCAATATTTAATTAAAAATGTTTATTATTATTGTTAGGGCTTTGTGAGACATTTTCACATATATTGCACTGTGGTGGAGCAAAGACGCAAGAAAAGGGGCTTTAATATATGGGATGGGTGGGACTCTATAGAGCTTTTTAAGAGTGACTGAGAGGGGTGGACAGACGCCACAGTGATTGTGCTAAACGCCACTTAGAGGTGAAGTTCAGGGATTAGTGAATTTCTCACAGCCCTCAATGTCCTTCGCAACAACACATAGCCACGTATCCACACTCTCAAACACAGCACACTCATTTGAAAGGGCAAAGTAGTGCTTTAGCCAAACTTGACCTTGAATGATAGAGAGAACAAAAAAATAAATAAAAGAAGAAGAATTTCTGCTGACCGATTCTCATTTCAACCAACTGAGAAGAACTCATATTTAAAATGCAGCCCATCCATCATCCAGACAACGCATAATTAGCATGTTCCCCTCACATGCTGTCGGCTAACCTCTCGAGCATTATGGTGAACGTGTGTGTTTGTGTGCGCGGCTTTGTGTCTCTAGCGGCCAGTGTTTGGCTTGAGGCACTACAGCAAGACGTTTAGTGCGCCTGTCTAATGTGGATGAAGACAAAGCAGCTCCTCATTGGCAGAAGCAGCATGTACACACACGCAGCTGCAGAGCTTCAGCGGAGGCTGTACGGTCAGTCTTTGGGCCAGAGAAATGAATTGTTAGTATGCAGACAGCTGGAGTGTTGAAATTAGACAAAGGTAGCAGGTGTGTTGAGACAATAGACTTCTTCTAGACTGATGGTTGGTTTGGAACTTGACAGAAGTGTTATAGACAGCTGCGTGTGTGTGTGTGTGTAGCATGGTTTAATATCTTAGATGAGACACTTCCAGTATCCACACCTGCTTATATTGTCTGTTATGGGATGTGCAGACAGAATCGCGTCAGTTTGATCTATTACTCTTTAAGATTTTCAATCACTCTATAATGTCATTCATCTAGTCTTTGGATATGTTCACACCCATTGTGAGGTGCTCAAGTAGGGGAAGCAAGTTTCAACCCAGCCTGCATCGTATCCTCATCAAATTCATCCTTTTCACTGTAATTTCCTGTCTTTATAATACAAATTGCACAAAAATTCATTTTTTGTCTCAAATACTGTCATTACTTGTCTGAGAAGTGTCATGTTATCTTCTTACAGTCTTTTTTCGTTTAAAGAGGCCTAACTTACTTTTCCACTGTCTCTGCAGGACCTGTTGGATGAAGGTTATGCTGAAGGTATCAGTGACGAACGTTATCGTTTAGAAGGTAAATTATCTCACTATATCCCCTTAGCAACATTTGCACAATGTTGTATAGTATGAATTGTTTCTTGTCGTTTTTATTTAAAATTTGGCTAAATTGATGGTCGTAATTTGCTAATTAAACTTTAAACGTTAAAAAACGTTAAAAGATTTATTGTCAAAAATCAGATAAGGTTTTTAAACCGATACTTCATCTCCTGTAGTTGTAATGAAAGCATCTGCTTGGGGATCAAGATTCTTATCTAGGGTTTAGGCAAAAGAAAATCTAATCATTTGACTGTGAATTGAAGGTCATCATCAAGAGGCAGCAACAGGTCAGATTCCTTTACAAAGAACGATTACAGCTTATAGGTGCTTGAAAGTGGTCCGCTCATATCTGTGTGGATCAAAGGTCAATCAAGGAGAGATATGATTGGCCAGGTGGTTGAGTTATTATTGTTGCCTCATAGTCATAAATTAAATTGTACCATGACTAGTAACTCTGGAATTCGATATGGCACCTTTTTTTTAATGGCTCTGTAAAAAAAAAAAAAAAAATGTCATCATTTGTGTATACATACAGAGACAGCATATAGCGGTGTTTTTAAATTTATGGAGGAGAAAGATATCTTAATAGCAATACAGTTGAGTCTCTAGACAGCTTTTTCATTTTAATGGGAGCAATATAGTTTTGTAGTTTCCCCCAAACCTGATGGATTCGTCATCAGGATGTTATAATTTGCTAATTAAGCTTATAGCAGCATGTTAAAAGATTGTTTAGGCAAAATCCTACTTTTGGAGGCAAGGATATGAAGTTTTGACCAAGGAACTTGAAAAGATTAGATCACTTGTTTTTACAGTTATACTGCACTTTAGCCTGTACCAAGCATCCACACTTGAGGAAACACACTAGGCTTTAGCTATTAACCAGTCACCACACAGTTTACTCTGAACTCCAGGTGAACCTTTAGATTCAAAGCCACCTTTGGGACGCTGCCAAGCTGCCCTCTGTGTTGTATAGCGTGGTTTTTAAGCTCCGTCACTGGAGCTCTGTAGCGGGTTTGGCTGTCTCATCACTCTGTGGGGAAGGACTTTGACCATTGCTGTGAGAGTTAGCACTTCCTTTGTGTGTATGGTGTGTGTGTGTGTGTATAGTTTATTTGTGACCATTTGTTAGTCCTCTAGATAAACAGCTCCTGTATATTGTGAGCTTGCTGGCATGCAGGCTTTGGCCCTGGAGCTCAGCGTTGCCTTTGAGTTTCTGGCCCTGATCAAAAGCCCTGATCTGACGCTGTTTCCCTCCAAAAAACCTGTAAAAGCTCCCTGGGACGACTGCTCTCATCCTCTGGTGCTTTTCTTTTCTTTTTTCATCCTCCCTTGCCTCTCGCTGCAGAGGGACAAGACAGGTCCTCTTTGATCTGAGCGGATCAGCGGAGGAGAAGTGAATGAGAGAGAGAGAAGACAGAGAGAGATACTGTTGTGTCTGCCTATCCTTTTGGCTCATACAACAAACACTGTTTCAGATTTGACTTCGCTTAATTAATTAGAGATTCTGTTTTACAGACGGACTGATCCTGGGCCAAAAGGTTTGAGAATGGAACTTCAAAGCGCAGGGATTTGGGGCAGGGGGGAGGATTTAGCCTGCAGGACCCAGCCTGGTGCTGAGCCGTGTCCTCACTGAGCTGCGTTAGATCTGCTCTGGTTTAAAACATCTCCATCTTATTACCCACAATACACAAAGAGACAAACTGCCTCTGAAATTTGGGTATTGAGATCAGGATTAATCCTGACAGGCATTCTCTACATCAGAACGGGCTGCAGTTAGACTTCATCTTTCTCGGCGACTCGCTTTAAATTTGCTTGTGATTTCAGACATAGACACAAATAGGATATTGAGGATGTTTGTGAAGCCTGGCCTTAGGATGTGATGGTAGCAGTTAGGCCTGTTTATGCATTTATACTTGCAGCTTTAGCAAGGCATAGCACTGATTTCCCATAGTCTGCTCTTAAAGGAAAAATTTAGATTCTGTTGTCTTGTTCCAAACCTGTATAACTTTTTTCCTGTGGAACAAAAAAGAAGGCAGTTAGGCTCAATGTACAGACACTGTGAAGCTTCAAAGGTAAAACAGCATTATAATAACTCTATATTCCAAGTCTGACAATAGTTTTGTATGAAAAACAGACCGAAACTCTCAAGTGGCTATTGACTGAAAATCTTGCCTTCAGCTAAAGAACCCAAATCTCAGTTGTGACATATTAAACTGTATGGCATGTCACGATCAGTGCTGTTTAACATCATTGACATCATTACTTTCACATTGTGTCTTAATTTAAACTGTTTACATTTTTATCTGCTGTCTTGGTTCCTTGGGTTTCTTCCTCATCCTACCTAACTATCTTATGGCACTTTTCCACTGCATGGTATGACACGGCACGGCTCGATACCATTCACTTTTGGGGGGTTTTCCACTGGGTACAGTACCTGGTACTTTTTTTAGTACCACCTCAGTTGAGGTTCCAAGTGAACTGTACCATTAAAAGAAAACGTGACGTGTAAACTCTGCTGATCACGGTTTGGCCGGAGAGAATCGTCACTGAACTTGCGTCACAAACACAAAAGAACCGCTAGATGTAAATCAGCACAGCCAGCGAAGGATTGAACGCAACTGTTTTGAACGAGTGCACCTTTTTTGAACAGTGATAGGGCGATATGGAATGAAAAAGTTTTTTTTAGGAGATGCGACAGTAGAGGCAGCGCAACTATAACGACATGTGAATAATCTCGCCCACTCTAAAGCGATACTAAACTGCAGTGGAAATGCAAACCATGCCGAGCCGAGCCGTGCCGTACCGTACTTAGCCGAGTTGTACCACGCAGTGGAAAAGCACCATTGGAGAGTTTTGCCTCACTGTTGGCTTTGGCTCACTTAGTGGGGGATGTAAGCGTGCTTTCACACCTGTAGATTGATTGCTTTGTTCCAAAAGAGGGATTAAAATTATTACAATGTTGCTTTTTATATATAGACCAAAATTGTTAATACAAGTCACGTGTGAGTAAACTGTCCTCTCATTGGTTTATTTTCTGGAATTCCGCTCATAGCTGTCATCCGTCAGCATGGAACCAGCTTTGATGGCTTATTGATTTTTTATTTTAGGTTTTTTATAGCAGTCTTTATATTAATTTATCATTTTGAGCAGGAGTCCAGGATCCTTCGGGAAAACATTTTTAAAATGCACCTACCACGAAGAGGAATAAGACTTTGTTTTGGCACAGATCTGAGCGCGATTGTCATGTTCACATATGCCCTAATGAACCGAGTTAAGGGCAAATACGCGCTAGGTTCCAAAACAATGGGCCAGGTGTGAAAGCAGCCCTAAAGCCTCGTTCATAATGGGATGATTATCGCTTGCGCTTATTGCCAACATTTTTCGATGCAGCTTTTGTGTTCATGCCCAAGCAATTTCTGCTGGCGATGAGCAGAGTGAACGTGCGAATTCACTCCCTGACATTAGATGACACTTAATGAAAGACAGAAATACCCTAGTACACATTGAATCCTATTTGATCTGCAATTCCTCTCCATAACAACTCCCTCTTATTGAGATTTTTGAAGTCACTGTCACATTTGTCATAAAGCCCTTTGTGTTCAGACACCAATGAGACCAGCAGCTCTACATTCATCTTGCCTCGATGCATCATCTTGGTCTACTTATTTCCTCTTCGTCTTTAGGTATCAAGTGTACTCAGCGTGACCATTTTGTGCTTGAGCGCCAAAAAAACTTCAACAGCTCCAGGCATGTGAACAAAAGCGCCAATCTCATTGGTCGAACAGTTTTTAATGTGGCGGGTTTTTTTTAATTATACTTTTACGCCTAGTGTTTTGTCCGTCGGTGCACACTTACTGTACATTGGTGCCCTTTGTTTAGTCACTAGGCATTAAACGTTGGCGATAATCGTGCACGATATTCGTCCTAGTGTGAACAAGCCTTTAGACACAGCTTTACGACAATCCATTATGAAAGTGCTGCCACTGCACTAAAAATGGTCCTGAATTGTGATGTGGACATGAGCTATGTGTGTGCCACATGTCCATCATTGCTTTCCAAGACTCTAACAAAGTGTGTAGAGGAACATGTACTTCTGAGATTAATATTCAGGGTGTGACTGCAAATTTTGCCTGAAGGTTTATATCCCATACTATGAGACTTTATGAGTGTCTTCAGTGTAATATGACTGCAATAGCAGAGATGACATGGCTACATTCAGAAATAGCTGGGTGCTTCCTAGGCATTCTCCTTTAACTCTTTCCCTTCTCTCTTCTGTCTATTTTAGTTCATATATATGCCCATAAAGCTGCATCTCAATTTTTTTCCTCATTAAAACAATTACAAATAAAGAAATGAATAACACTTCTGAACAATGTTCAGAATGAGTTACAGTTACATGAGATGAAGACAAAAAATAAAAAATAAAAATAAAATACAATAATATTTCTTAAGTATGACATTGCTTACATTTTTTTAAAGCATTTGATGGTTTCCTTACCATTATGTGAATGTGTGCCCCCCTGCAGTGGCCCTGCCCCCTGAGAAGACCGACAGCTGTAGTGCGGAAGAGAGAATGCAGGACACTGAAGGCTCTGCCACTGTCGGCCCACACAAACAATTACAGTTTGAGGTCAGTATAAAACAAACAAACATATTTTGTTGGCTTTTTAAAGAAATTAATATGTTTATTCTGCTAGGATTAAAGCATTAAAAGTAAATTGATTAAAAGTCACACTAAAGACATAATGATACAAAAGATTTCTGTTTCAAATACATTTCTGTTCTATTGAAATTTCTATTAATCAAAGGATTCTAAAAAAAAATATGGATCATAGTTTCCATAAAAATTATGCAGCACAACTATTTTCAATTGATAATGTTCAGAAATGTTACTTGAGCACCAAATAACATGATTGATGAGAATGATTTCTAAAGGATCATTTGACACAATGGCTGCTGGAATTTCAGCTTTGCTATCACAAGAACAAATTACATTTTAAAATGTATGAAAAAAGATAAAGGAGTTATTTTAAATATAAGATTTCACTGTTTTACTGTATTTTAGATCAAAATAATTGCAGCTCTGGTAAGCATTAGTGACTTTTTTTTTTTAAATCCACAAAATCATGGCAACCCAAAATTTATGACCAGTCTTTTAAATGAGTGTTACTGAAACAGTGATTATCCATTGTTGTTTATTAATCAGGAGTTGGAGTGCGCTGTATCAGTTGAAGAAGATAACAGGCAGGAGTGGACTTTCACCCTCTATGACTTCGATAACAATGGCAAGGTCACTAGAGAGGTAAGACTGAGACATCTGTGCATTAGGGACAGCAACAGAGATAACACTAACAGGACATACTAAATGTCTTTTTTCTTCGGCCGTACCACACAGTTATTGTTTTCCTCAGCTTCATAGTTGCTCTGCATTTACATTTCATTTCCACATGCTAAATAGCCTCAGATGTATAGCATGTTTCATGTTTGTGCACACATGTGCTCTCCACTGCTGCTAGCATCTATCTTCCCTCCCCGAGGCTAAGGAGACTCTGATTAACAAATTATTATGGACACGACTGTGATTGAATTATGAATAATGCATATATCTTATCATATATCACGTACAGGCTTGCACAGAATATAAAAGACCGTCTTGTGTCAGTGAAGATAATTTCATGTTAGTTTTCCCTCTCTATCTCCCTATGTTCAGGACATCACCAGTCTACTGCACACCATATATGAGGTGGTGGACGCGTCTGTGAATCACTCCCCAAGCAGCAGTAAGACCCTCAGGGTGAAGCTCTCTGTTGCTCCAGACTCCAGCCAGAAATGGAGGAACTGCACCCAGACCAACACAGGTACATAGAGAGAGTTTGCTCAGAACAACAGAAAATGAGTTGAGGGATATCAGGGAGAGTTCACTCAAAAATGCAAAAAAAAATGTTGTCATCATTTACTCACCGTCTTGTTGTTCCATACCTGTATGACTTTATTTCGTCCATGGAACACAAGAGGGAGTTTAACAGAATGTTGATGCTGATCTTTTCCAAACAGTTATAATGAATGGTAACTGGATCAATCAAATTTGATCAAAAATACATTAAAAAGCAGTCAATATGACAAGAGATTTGTGTGATGGTCAAACTCTAATGTATAGATGTGACATGTAATTGTATTTTTTTTTTTTTTTACTTGACTGTCTCAATTTCATTAGACAAGTACATCCTTGACATTTTGTTAAATACCACATTTTGTGTTCCCTTATAAAAGAGAAAAAACATAAAAACAAGGACATGAGGGCAAGTAGAAGATTACAGAATTTTCGGGAGAACAGTTCTAAGTTCTTGTTATGCTGTCTCCTATACTATTGCCCTCCTCCTTTCCCCTGTCTTCCATGTCATTGCATCTCTTGTAAGATGAGTTCATAGTCAAAGGCAGAAGATGAGAGAAAGAAAAAACCCAAACCTCTGCAGCTCTGAGCTTTTGGATTCCTTTTGGAAAGTGCTATCTTATCCCTCTTTGTTCAGATAGTCTTCTGCTGTTTGAAAAATAAATAAATCCACATTTAGCCACTTTCTAACTGTGTTACTTGGTAAAAAACAATGTGAAGGAGAACAGAAAGTACTCTGAAGAAACAGAAGTGTTTCTGTTTGTTTAGTGCTGTCATTTGAGCTATTTATACCCGTCATGTATTTGAAAGAGAAGAGCCTTTGAACAGCAGCTGTCTTCATGCAAATTCACAAGTGTGTGTTTTTTAGATTTATATGAGGCCTGAGGTTCAAAATAGAATAAATTAAGCATTGTTGTTTTTTCTTCTTTTATGAACCTTCAAAGTAAATAGAAAGCAGGGAACAAAGGTTTCTTTCTTATTTTGGTTGGTCTTTAAAGCTGCTTCAGTATATATGCGTGTGTGTGATGCTGTGCAACTCAACGCCGTTCTCTTTGATAAAGACCCTCTCTTCTCTCTCTCTTTCTCTCTCTCTCTCTCTCTCACTCACTCTGTCTCCAACAGACACTCCCCATCCCAAGCATAAGGGAGAAAAGTGCATCGAGGACTCCAAGACTTCAGAGAAAAAGTCAAGAGCCTTTCTTAGGTACTTATGAAATTAAGATGCATAAACAGACCACATCATATGTAAATCAGTTTTACACATTAGTGTCTGTAATTGTTAGATAAAAGTACAATATATAAACTTTGGAGGAACATGTCACAGAATCTTTAAAGCAATTAACATGTAATGGACAATGATTGGTTCAAGCCCGCTTTGTGTTCACAATCTCAGAGCAATGTACTTGCAGTCATGACTATATGATGCTGTTGTATTAGGCGTTACCATGCTGATCACCACAACCAGCAAGCTTGCCAGCGGCACTGTGTGGATGAGAACTTGGAGAGAAGAAACCATTACCTTGACCTGGCTGGCATTGAAAACTACACATCCCGCTTCGGAACAGGTACAATCTTAATTACAAAAAGTAAATAGAGCCAACAGAGTTTTCTCATTGGTCCACACCTGGTGATTAAATCTGTCTTGTGTGATCCAGTCTCAACCATTTGGCGCAAAAACATTGATGTGTCTTATGCATCAGTAGCACCTTTCTGTAAGATAGAAGAAGATAAGTGTTTTTCTTTTTCATAAGACAGAAGTTATTAATCAGTTAATGTTAATTTTTGCATATAAATTTTTAACATTTTAAATTGTATAACATTATTTCATGTTTTACAAACTGAACTGTTAATAAATAAAAGTATATTTACACATTTTGCAGGTTTTATAAATATGAATGATTAATTTTTTCTTTAAAAAAAAACTGCACAATAACCAGAAAAGTATAAATCCCCCAATTTATAAATGCCATTGACTCGCAATTTGATTTAAGTGTTCCGGTCATAAAAATGTTTTCGACCACTTGATACGTCTGTATTCAGTACTGACCCACTTATGATAACATGCACCTGAACATATCATATAATTTACAAGAGATCATAAAATGACTTGACAATTAAAGGGGTTGTTTAACCAAAAATGAAAATTCTGTCATTAATTACTCACCCTCGTGTCATTCCAAACCCATGAGACCTTCGTTCATCTTCAGAATACCGATTAAGACTTTTTTGATAAAATCCGAGAGCTTTCTGACCCTCCCATAGATAGCAACGCAAGTACCACATTCAAGGCCCAGAAAGGTAGTAAGGACATCAATAAAATAGTCTATGTGACATCATTGGTTCAACCGTAATTTTATGAAGCTAAGAGAATATTTTTGTGCACAAAGAAAACAAAAATAAATAACTTTATTGATGCAGAACCTGGATGTGCTGCATCTTGCTTGCAAGCAGAGGAATACACAAGCATCAGTTCTTTCATGAACATGCATTGAAGACTGACATGGAAGAGAAGAAATGATTGAATAAAGTCATTATTTTTGTTTTCTTTGTGCCCAAAAAGTATTCCTGTTTCTCATAGCTTTATGATTTTGAGGTTTGATGTCTGATGTAATATTTTATATTTTTTCTTTGTACTTTTTTGGTTCTTGTGTGTTTTGGTTGTGTTTTTTTTTTTATTGTGTGTGAGGGGTCTGAAGGATTTCATCAAAAATATCTTAATTTGTGTTTAGAAGATGTTATCCCTCAAACAATGTTTTTTTTTTTTTTTTTTTTTTTTTTTTTTTGGTAAAGGCACAATTATTTATATAGTAATAAACATATTTATAATAACCCTTAAAACAAATTATTTTGTGCTTCCTCTAGCAGCTCCTGCCGCAGAACCAGCAAAACCCAACCATACCACACGTTCATCCAATCAGACACGTTCACGTATCAGGAAACCAGAGAATGGGCAGGCGTACTCTGCTCACCATCGGCGCTCACAGACCATCTCCACAGACCCTCCTGCCATCCTCTCCCGGCACACACACGCACTCCGTTCCCCGAAAACGCACCGCACGCCACCAACACAGGCCTCTGCCGGTCGGGTGATAAGAAGAGGAGCGCCCCCTCCCCCAGCGGTCCCCAACCAGACCCCTCCACACCAAAGCTCAGGCCCGTACCGACGACACAAGCAGAGGCCTAAAGAAGGCCTGCACTATCGGGCTCTTGGGCCGACCGTGACGTCTGGCCCAGTCGTGGAGAAAGAGCATGTGAGGGATCTGCCCAGTCTGGTGCTATATGAAGGAGGACTAGCTCAGGTGGTCCAGCGACATGAGCATCATCATCATCATGAACATCATCATCACTACCATCACTTCTATCAGTCCTGAAGAGTAAAACACAGATGGGCTACATAAAGGATCTAAATAAGAATAACAACAAGGAACGTAACAATTGAATGATCTTAAATATTCTTGCATGGCCACATTGAGGCTGAGAAGGACACAAAGCATCATGTTCATGCCAAAGTGGCAGACAGTATGTACGTATTTGTATATATAAGTGTGTGTGTGTGTGTGTGTGTGTGTGTGTGTGTGTGAGAGAGAGGTTGTGTGGGTCAGTTTGAATGTGTGCTGATGTATTCAGTCCTGTCTTTGGCAGCAGGAGAGGTCTACTTACTACGTAAGGGCTCTATCTTTCCCTTTTCTCTTCTTTTTTCTCTCTATCACTGTCTGCCTCCTTTGTTTTTCATTTTACCTCTCTTCATTCTTATCTGATTGGTCTATTTGGTTGAAAAGGTGGTCAGCCCTATTAAATGAAGAATTTTGAGTTGTCAAACCACTTTTAAAGGAATAAAATTCCTTGGTTTTGTAACTTACATTTTGTGTGTGCATGTGTGCACACAATCTGCACATCTGTGTGCCTAAGGTGTCTTTTTTACACTTATCCTTTTTTGTTTTCTTTTTTTCCACTGAAGACCACTTGAAAAGCACTTCTTGTGCCATTGCATTTGAGACACTTTATCTATGAAGAGCTTCTCTCTCCGAAACAACAGATCTGAATCAACACCTTTAAAAATGCAATACAGGACACATCTACATAAAAGAGCCAGTAAAGACACTCAAACCATCAAAAAGGACTTTGTTGAAGGACAGTGTGAGAACTACACTCTACCAATCTACATGAAGAAAACAGAGCATCATAATCAGCTGCTACCTCTAGTATTATTATGATTATCGGTATTATTGACAATTTTATTCAGATTTTATGTTTTATTCGTCTGTCTGTTGTAATATGCCACCAATCTGCAGTCATGTCAAGATGTATTGGATTTAAATCCATTGTAAGCTTTATTACTGAAACATTTCTATTCATATGTGGTTTTTTTTTTTTGTTTTTTGTTTTTGGTGTTTTCCTGTCCCTGTAACTTTAAGCTAATTGCATTCTAAGACCACTAGGCATCATAGTTTATAGTGTAATTATGTGTATCACACAATATGAAATCTTAAAATAATCTTCTGATGACTGTAGAATAATGTTTTGAAGCTTGTTAAAAAAAATAATTTATTTGAAAAACATATTCCTGTCAGGTTTATGGCAAGTCAAAATGGGTCTAATCAAATGATTGGAAAACATTGAATATATAATACCTGGTATTATTGTATCTTTTGCTTGATTAGTTGTGGTTTCAACTTTTCCTTCTTATCAGTTCAGCCAATTCAAGTTGTAAAGTGTAAAGGAATCTGTGCTGCCAAGGAAAAATAGTATTTTTATTTCTCAGGTTCATTTCACGTTTGAGTCATTGATTTGACAAGACAATGTTATTGGTTTTGAAGGGAGCTGTCTACCACTGGACTGAAGTTTTTTTTGTGTTTTTTTTTTTTTTTTTGGTACAGAATCACCATTTAGAGTTTTTAATTCCTTTCAGAATTCAAGAATATGTTCTCAGACTGAATTAGGATCTTTTAGACAGTATGTTAGTGCCTTTAGTTCGGTATTGGCAGAAGTGAGTTAGGTAGCGAGAAAACAAGTCTGGTTTAATAGGAGTTCATCTGTTCCCATGCAGCAGTTTAAAACTGCATTTAAATAGTACATTATGAATCTATTTTAGGCTCGATGTATCCCAAGTCACCTAGAGGGAGTGAGTGAGTGTGTATGGCAGCTGCCTCATTCCTCAGGGGCAGGATGACAGTATCGCCGCCTAGAAGTCTCCAGTCCTCCCATAACTCACCAATACCCCACTGACAGAGAGTTAATGAGTGCATGTGCATCTGAAACCAGCACTATGGAAGATTAGGAAACACAACAGCCTTCGTTCAAACTCAGCAATATAATTATTCTCATCTCTCTTTTTTGATGATTTTATACACAGAAAAAAAAAACTTGTATTGAAAGTTATAAAAATGTGCACTTGTACTTGCAATTTTGGGCCCCAATGTGGACAGCGGTTAAATCGAGAATTTTGTCAGTGATGAGATGAGTTGATTATGTTTGCTTAGAACCTGTTCGACTTGCTGATATGTTTAGAGAGAGATCGGCTGACTCTTCTGCTCAGGAGGACGGTGGAAATGTGAGAGCATCACACTACACTAAACTCTGGAAACCCACTTGCAGCTTCAGGGTGGTCTCTTCACAGCTAGTAAGTTAGTGTCATTCGACCTTCACTCAGTTTTGCTGTTGCAGGGGAATGAATGTGTTATGGAGCTTAGCTCTCCCTCTCATTCTTTCTCTGTTTATGGTGAGATGTTGCCATTTTAAATGATTCTGACCATTTCTTAAACATACATTGCTGCTAAAAAACAAAAAAACGAAACAATATATAGCATCATGAGAAACTGAAAAATGTAAACATGCCTCATGTGCAAAACATCTAAATGCACAGTAGATTCATTTGTTATTTTGTTATTGTCCCACGGTGTTCTTGTTTATCCTTTAACGAATCATCACACTAAAATTGTTTAGATGTTTGATAGGTTCACCTGCCTGAGGGTTGTAAATACATCATGCGCGGACAGCTGTGGTGATAACAGCATGTTAGTTGGAATCTGCGCTATTTATCTGGATGAATGGCTATTTTGTATAGTGCCATTTGTACTTACAACATTTCTTGATTTCTATTGTGCTTTTGTTTAGTGTGATTGAGTGAGTGTGTAGGACAACACACTCAGGCTCACAGCAAATGATTCATGGAGGTGCTTGTACATAAATAACACGATGTGGTAGCATTTCATGCCACACCCGAACCCTAGTCCAGATCATTTGTGACTTTTCCTAATCATTTTTCATGCTTTTTTTGTTTAGTTTATATAGATGGATGGAAATAATTGCTTTATTTATTTAATAGCAAACCTGTGCCAAGAGAAAACCTTTCATTAAAAGCTGAACTGTTGCTTACTGACTGGGTGGCTGTGATTTCTTTAACCGTTGGTTTTGAGAATGTTCTGATGATTTCTTTGCTTGCATGTACACTCATCATGGCTGCATGCAGAGATCTGTTTCTCCTTGTGAGTAGAAGTACTTTCGCATGGCCTTTGTTAATATATGTTGTTTGCATGTCTTGCTTCAAATGTTCCACACAGTTGCAGTCTAACACATGGCCAAAGAAAGTAATGAAGTCCTGTAAGTTTTAAGTTACAGCTAGATATACTAACACATCTCAGTCTCCACACAGACTACCATTTGGAGTCGGTACGATTTGTTTGTTTCTGGAAAAATTCTTATGATCACCAAGAACAAAAATCCTGCAAGTATGGCATTATTGTTAAATGAAAGTTTAAATAAGTGTTTTCTGTTTGAATATATTTCAAAATGTAATTTATTCTTTTGATGGCCAAGCTAATTTTTCATCAGCTATTACTCCAGTCTTCAGTGTCACATGATCCTTCTGAAATCATTCTAATATGCTAATTTGCTGCTCAAGAAACATTTCTTTATCAATGTTGAAAACAGTTGTGCTGCTTAATTTTTATTAAAAAAAAAAATTGAAAGATTTGAAGAAATCGAAAGTTCAAAAGAACAGCATTTGAAACAAATTATTACAGTCAAGTTTGATCATTTTAATCCATTCTAGCTAAATAAAAGTAAGAATTTATTTCAAAAGAATGCAAACTTTAGAAAGGTAGATTACATAATTTAATTTGTGATAGATCAAATTTGCTGTAAGTGAGCAACACTATGAGAATACACCAACTACTGTACTGTGCTTGTACAGTCTTAAATTCTATTTAAGAGCGAATGCTATACAGAACAATAATTTTGATATCCAAGTATTGTCTACACAAGAAGCTAACATTTAATGTATCAAATGTAACAGTGCATTCAACCTAAATTTGTTATCAGCATGCATATTCCCTGGGAATCAAATCTTTTAGCATTGCTAGCGCCATGTGCTAACATTTGAACTTCTAGAGCATGCCTACTTTCCTTTCTCCTAGGATGTTTTTCTCCTCAATTCAAAAAATATATTCCACAAGAGTGTAAAAGTGACACCAGGTTCACACTGGGTGTTGGATTTGTGTGGTGAGGATGGTGGGGACTGTATGTATGAAAGAGCCATATCTCTGTGTCACAAAAACAAACAGACAGCAAGCGAGCAAGCCAGCGAATGATGCTATTGACTTGAGCTTGAGTGAGGAGGCTGCTTCCATATGTGTGGAGTGTGCTTTGTCTCCTGTAGATAGACACAGTGCTTTGAAGTGCGGATTGGCCCAGTGGGGTGCTAGCTTCTGTTGAGAGGAGATGCTAAACACAGAGGATGTGAGGGACACGCGACTACGCGCTACACTATTACCCATACAGGAGCAAAGAGGCGAAAACGCAAATCCAATGATAATGTACATCTGTTCCAGAGTATTTAGAGGCTTTGAATGTTTTTTTTTTTCTTTTCTGCGGGATAAGCGGAGCCCTTTTTCTTACAGTATCTCACAACTTCAAAGCAGATTCTCTGGATAATGCAAATGATTGGAATATAGCGCTTTCTGCAGGCTTGAAAGCATGAAAAGAAAAGAGAGAGGAGAAAAAAAAGTGAATTAAAGCTAATTGGTGTGGCAGGCTTTTATGTATGAGAAGATGGGCGAAAATAAAGCACTTTATTAACTGTCAAGTTCATTGAATTAGGCGAGACGCTGGCAGAGTGCTAAAGTTCACATTCCCTCTATCTGTCTTTGAGGTTTGTTTGTAGCACTCAAGGTCTTGGTGCCCTGTTGACATTTGCTCCACAGCAAGGGTTAAGGGTATGATGAGATAACAGTCATTGAGATTAAGAGCCTCCCATTGTAATCACGAGGCCATGTTTGACGGCTGAGAGGGAAATGGTAATGGAGGTGTGAATGTGACTGGCTGCAAAGGTCTATGAGTACACATTGCAATAGAAGTCTTTGTATGTCTGTGAATACATTTTATTTTATCAATTTAAATTGATTTAAATATTTTAACATTTTCAAATAAAATATATTAACATAAACAAAAACAAAGTAGTGATGAATGAAAATTAAAAACAGCTGATGATTAGTGTTATTGGTTTTATTTTTATTATTACGATTTATGGGATACCTTCCAAATAATGGCTTTGACCAGTGTTGTTGGTGAGACCAGTGTGATATGTTAAAAATTGTTGCTAAAACAAAAACTGAAATCAAATATATACATATATATATGAAGAACTTGAACTTAAAAAAAAAAAAACCTTGCCTTGGCAACTAATTGAAATAAGTTAAAGTACTAAAATAACTAATAATAGAAAAATTGAATAAAAGAAATATTAAAAGCAAAAAATTATATACTATAATAGTATATAAATAGTACTAAAATAACACTGACTGTCTCTCTATCTGACTATTGCGGTGCTGTGGAAACACTTTGATACAACTGGAGAATGCACTTACTTAGTTAACATAAATCATTTAATTTAATTTAAAAAAATCATGCATGTTTAATGCTGATTTCTAACTCTCCAGAAATACATCAGAGAAACATATTCAGATAATGATCTCCAACTATTTGTAATATTGTTTCGGATGGATTGCTCCATCATAACTATCTCCACATCGGCTCAGGGTGTAGTGTGACTGGAATGTGAGGGTGTGTGGAAACATAGAGACATTTTTAAAGCCAGGAACCCAAGGGCTAATGAACTGTAGTGAATTATTCAGAAGGAGAGAGAGGGGGTTAGAAAGAGAAAATGCTTCCGGGCTATTTTTTACAAGACCCCTGTAATTATAGCATTTTAAATGGTAAATTAAGACTGATAAGAGAAACAAAATGACATGATGTCATTAATAGATTAGTTACTTTGCTGAAACCATACTCTAGTCTTCCTATAAGAATTAAACTCCACTGTCACAGCGTAACCACGCCTTTATGGATATTAAAGCCTTTTTTCGTTTGGCTTGATCCAATGAGTTACGAATACTGGACACGAGCAAGTGCCCCAATAGATCAGATCTGGACATTCATACAAAAACTCTCAACTCAGTTTATTGGATTTAAATGAACCCCCTGCTTCAGATTATGTTTCATCTGCCCTTTTGTTTCTTCTGTCATTCTCATGCCACTTACTTTCTCAAAAGTCTGCAGGATCTTTTATGAGTCACTTGCATATCTTAGTCTTGAGTGTTTCCTCCTGTGATCCCTCTATAGAGCCACATCCTTCACTTGTAACTTCAGTGTTTCCTCCCAAGTCACCTGCTCTTATCAGTCTGAGATAAGCAAGATAGTGTTGACTTGCACTTTTTCAGCCTTAACTGCTGCATGAGTCCACTTGAATTGGTAATCCCTGATGTGTACATTTTTACATGACATTATGTGCACATGTTTGTGTTTTTTTGTTTTTGTTTTTTTTGTAAAAATTAACAGAAGAAATTAGCATTTTTACTTTCAAAAGTGTGTTGAATTTCTGTGGTCAGGCTCTAGAGAAGTAAATAAGAAATACAGATTTTTTCCAATGATTCATTTAATTAAATCCGCTGCAGTACAGTGTATTTCCTCTTTGGGGTATTGGGTATTAACATGCTCACACTGCACTGGAAGGGGAGGCTTCATTTAACATATTCAAAAAATGCTGGTGTGTATTTTCTTATTTTGAGGTGCAAAGGTTTTTCAGAAAACATACATGAGAAATGCATCCACCTTATTTGCAAAGTAAGAGCGGGCACAGCTATTTTTAACTTGAATGTGTAGGGCTGTCACCTGCGGCCAACTATTTTAATTGTACAAAAACAGTCTGATGTTGCAAACTTATTTATAATATTATATATTAATAAAATCATAAACACAAATAGTTTAACCGTTTACAGCATTTTGTTCTTCCATTCTTATGGTATAGCGGCTATATGACATATCAGAAGTTCCAAAAAAATTCACACAGAAAATAGGATACGGCCTTTATTTCTGCCATACACAAACATTGTGGAATTCCCACTTTTTGCCATTTTACCATGACACAGTTCATAGTCGGGATGCTGTAGTTAGGTTGGGCGCATGACATTTTCACAGTGTGAGTCTAATTGAATTACATTCCAATTATTCTGCTTATCTGCATCTGACATTACATATAGCCCTTGATATGTTAATTCCATGCATACACGCTGTTCACACTTATTCAAAGGTGTAAACGGGCTGTTGCTATCATAGTTAGCCCTGGTTATCTTCCTCAAACTCAGAGGCAAAATGAGAAAGAGAGAGAGATAGTGTGCGAGTGTGTGTATGGGAGAGAGAGGCACAAAAAAGTTCCACTGGTTTTGAGTAGATCATTGGGGCTCTTTATTTTTGCAACATCAAAGCGCTTGTGTCTGCTTTGATGTGGCAGCATGCTGTTTAAGGTACAGAGTGAATGGAAAGATGTCAAGCTGCAAGGTGCCTCTGTAGTTTGCGAGGAGGGCTCTGCAGAGCAGCAGATGAAAGGACCAAACAGGGTTTGATAATGAATGTCCAACAAGTAGCCCATCTCAGGCAGTGCTCACGCAGCGGGAGCCAGAGCTAACCTTCAACGACGCACACAACGCCCCACACACTCCTCCTCTAACTACTACTATCGCTCACTCCCTCACTCTCTCTTTTTAGCCGTCCGCTGAAAACTCCCGAGAAGTGAGCTTTAATCTTTGTGTCAATTAAAACTCAATACAAAGCAACCTCACAAACACAGATAAAGGCGCGTGCCTGCGACTGCGGTCGCAGATGCGCTGCAACACGCGCTGTCACTTCTTCTGTTCCATTCTCCCTCTCTGAAAGACATTTGATCTCTTTCTTTTTGACAGAGCATGTCTCTCTAAGCTCTGCACTAATTGGCTTCCAATTTCACCAAGACTCGACTCAATTAGGACATCGCTTACCGGCTTGCCTCCCCGGTCTGTTTGAAGCCATTGTCCACCGCTGTGCTGACAGAGTTTTACATCAGACTCTCAAACAGTGTCAACTCACCTATTTCTTTGATGTGCTATTTCAGAAAAAAAGTGCAAACTGACAATGTCCTGCGATGCATGTGTGATGAAGTGTTGTTAGGTTGAAACGCAGCTGAAGTCTGATCAAACAGAAGAACAAACTAGTTTGAAGTGAGACTGCGTATCTTAACTGATGGTTTTTATGAAACCAGATGTCATATAAATTGTGTTGTCATGAAGGTGTGCCAGACAGAAATACAAATTTATGGCTGTTTTTATGGGATGAAAGAGATGTGCAGCAGACCTCTTCTTTAATAATGTAAATAGCCTATTCCAAGCCGGGAGAACACAGTCCAACACTTTGAGTGCAGAGACCAGGCTCTAGCTTTAAAGATAATCTATACAGAATGCATGAGGGCTATTTTAGACTTGTGAAAAGTGGATATTAATTTCATGTTCTCTGGGGTAAATGTGGTATGGTACCCCCTTATCCCCTAAAATTCCCTGGTGTGCTGCCCTTCCAAGCAGCCGTAACCACTCTGACAAGTGAAGCTCACCAACATGTCTGCATGTGGTAAAATGAGACCCTTAATGAAAATTAAGCTAGAATACAGAACCTTCAAATGAATTTATTAAATTCTTTGTAATTAGAGTACTGTAAACCTGTCAGAGACATTACATGTGTAGCCTACCAGTGTGTCCTGTACCACTTGTTCTTTTAATTAATCCAAAACATAGTGTGACCAGTGTAGTCTAATACCTGAACAAATTACTCTTATCAACCAGTTTTTTTTTTTTTTTTTTTTTTAGTGAGTTAAAAATATATAGCACGACTAGTGTTGTCTGATTCCCGAACAAATGACTTTTACAAACTGGTTCTTTTTAGTGAATCAAAAACATTGAGCATGACCAGTGTATTCTGATTCCCAAGCAATTGATTATTTTGAGCCAGCTCAAAAAGACGAGATTGGGCCGAGAAAAGCACTCTCATGTTGTTCCAAACTTGTAATCATTTCTTTCTTCTGCGGAACACAAAAGAAGATGTTTTGAAGTTTCAGTTCCCATTTCAAGTTTCAACTTCCATGTAAATTTTTTTTTTTTTTGGTCCATACAATGGATGCCAATGGGAACAAAAGTGTTTGGTTACCAGTATTATTCAAAATATCTTGCATTACATTTCACAGTAGAGAGGAAGTCATACAAGTTTGGAATGACATGAGGGGGAGTAAATGATGACAGCATTTCCTTTCTATTTTTAAAATTATAGACTATTGTATAATAAATGTAGGGCAAATGTCAGCTATGTATAGTTGTACGAAATACTGTTGTGTGACTATACACATGTCTGCGTCCACTCCACATGTATCACCCACTAACGTTAGCCTATGATATGATCACACCATCATGCTGAGGGGACAATAAAAATCCCGCATCTCTTCCTGTACTCCATTATTTACAATTAGTGTACAAGTCACAGTTTTACAAAATGTGAAATGACAAGATATGACAAAAACAATTGTGCTAAGGGAGTTCAATTCATGGTACTCTGATTAGGATATTAGCATTTCTGTCAGAACTCTCCTCTCTGTACCCCAACAGTCTTTGTGGAAAATCAACATGACAACACACACCTCACTGTTTGTCATTACATCTGTCATTGTCGGACTCATCAGAGCTTTATATTCTACACAGATAAGATGACAAACTAATCATGGCACATGAGGAAATATGAGATAAAGCAATCATGACAAAACAACAGGCAATAAAGGAACAAAACAACTCTATTTCCCACGTTTTTATTATGTAGATCAAAGACAAAGACAGACTGGAGAAGCCACATATCTCCGACACACACACTTTGGGTTTAAAGAATATTTTTGCATTTCTTTCAACAGTTTGAGTATTATGCCAATAAGCCTGATTTGACCAGGGCGTCTAATTCCAGTTTCATGGCTAAAATCCTTAATATTTTTTTCTAGTGCTCAAGCTTTTTAAATTATTATTATTTTATTTTTTTTACAAGAGTTTTGGGTGTACAATAGTGCAACTTCTAAAAAAAACAGAGATAAAAACTAGAGTAAAAAAGCTGTAGCACACTGAAGGTAATCTGTTTACAGTGTCTGTCTGCACACTGCTGGTCTGTTTCTGAGTCACTGGCTAATTGTGTTGTCACTGTCAGCACATGTCAGCTGGCCACTGCATGACTGTTCTTCTGTGTCCAGTGCAATGCCAGAAATGCACCACATTCTGCATGATAGACACGTTCATTGAGAGATACTAAAGAGAGTGAGTCAGTTAATGGAAGCAAATGACCATTGCTGTTGTGCAGAATTGTTTATCATGGTCTCAATTCTGCCAACCAGGGTTGTATTCAGAAATGAACTGAAAATGTTCCTGAATTTGAATTAAATTCAAAAGCATAAATTGAGGAAGCAAACAGGATGTAAAGTTGCATTTAAAATTTGAACATATGGAGATACAGTTCAAATAAACTGAAATTCAAAGAAATTCATGTAACTGTATTTCTTTTAACTAAAAAAACAAAATTTGTTTAGACTGGCCAAATGTCTTTTACACTGTGGATGACAAAGCTACAAAGAGATGAAGACATCATGCTGATCAGCTCTGGTCTCATCAAAGCCAAACAGCCCCCACACAGGATCAACACCAAACCCTCACAGCACCTCCCACTGCCCACACCGCCATTAATGTGTATATTCCCCAGCTGACTACTGGGTCTCATCATAAGAAGATATCATAATATATTGCTTTATTTAAGGCCCTAAGCCGTCAAGTCCACTAAGCAATCAATCAATCAATCAATCAATCAATCAATCAATCAAACAAACAAACAAACAAACAAATAAAATTAAATAAACTGTTGAAATTGGCAGAAAATATTTCTTTAACATTGTTAATACATTATATGAAATGTGAACAGACAGTAGTATTTGCAAGAACTAAAAAATACATAGGCTGAACATAAGAATTTAACATAAGACTATGAACTATAAATATGAAATATTTATTTAATCTCATTACTGTATTTTTTCCCATGAGTTACTAGTGTTACTACTAGTGTTTCTTATTTAATTTAACCTAATATTTATTGTAATTCATGGGATTATTATGCAATAAGTGAAATCATTCAATCATTCAACATAACTTCTGTTAAAATACGTGAATTTAAATACTTATATATACATATACTTGTACATGGAACACATTTACCTTTCAAATGAATCTCTTTTACTGGAGTTCTGCCTTGTCTGTCATTGATTATTCAATTGTTCATCTAAACTGTCAAAACTCAATTTAAATAGACTAGCTGATTTAGTGTTTTTCATTAATATAAATTATATCAAAAGTTTATACATTATGTAATAGTTTACCCAGGGTAAATTTCTTGTCCCAGGTAGGGGGCCATCTTACCCCAGTAGGGGTAATGGGCTCTTTAAATAATTGTACAATTCGTGAGACCTGTTTTTATTTAATTTCCATTAATAACACATTGGCTGATGCACCATCAACCTTTAAATTTCTAAAATTATTTCTAAATACTTAGCAATTTAACAGCAAATGCACGTTGTTCTTGGGGACATCGTCCCCAAAGTTTTCCATGCTGTTAGACTTCCCTCTGGTGTTTGAAGGGTGGTTCTGCATGCCTCTTTACAACTCTGAAAGGAAAGTTTCTTGTTCACAGCAGAGAGACGCCACATTTACCTGTATTATTTTGTGAGTCATCGAGAGAGAACTCGTTTAACTACAGTATTCACTTCCGCATTTAAAAGCTCCCGAAACTTTGGTTTACGGGACAAAAAGTAATTAGTAACAACTCTTTGTACTTGACACTAACTTTACGCAGTATAAGTAATAAGAAGCCTATATTTCAAAACTTTTAAAACTGAAGCAGATAGTTGTGTGAATATTACTAATTCAGTGTTTCTGGCACATTGTGCAAAACAAAAACCCTTACTGGCGTGCAAACAGAGTGTCACAACACCCCCTGTCTTCTATGTAACAACTTTAAACAATGGCTGGATTATGTGTAACTGATTTGACAGTAAGAACTTCCTGAAGATCGGACAGCAGCGCCTCCTCTTTCACTTTCAGCTTGGACGATCGTTCCCATAACGTGGCTAAACGGTCTGTACGGACAGAGAAGCATGTGTTTGTGGTGTTTTTATATTCTGGGGTATTTACCACAGTTACTTGATATCTAGTAAATTGACTTTTGTAATCGTGTTTCGTTTGCGAAATATGATCGAAAATTTCAAATGACACGCTTTTGTTCTGAAATGATACAGGTATGATCATACCTTCATAGTGGGCGAGCAATGACGTGCAGGAGATATTTTAGTCCTTGTCTGGTAAGTGTTTATTAAAATGATGTTTCCTGTTGACTCTGCGGAGTATATTTATCAAAAGTAATTTTTATAATGTGCCTTGTTTAACTACAAGTAGCCTACAATCATCACACCCTAATCTAGATGTAAATTTAGGAAAATAAATAACGGGAACTAAGCTAGACGGAGGAAATGAGTAACCAAAGGAAATGTAGCTGTTTAGAGTACACAGTGCCATCTCTTTGATATCTAATAAATGCCACAATATACATTTACAAAAGAAGTGGTGATGTTATTGGTCTTCACTATCTCATCCCTTTAGCAGGGTTCTGATTGTGGCTGTTGGCTTTGAGACAAGGCTGAGTACCACAATGACTGCTCACCAGTTGATCCTAAAACAACGAGCAGAGCTTCTGGCGGTCCTGTGTGGTGGAGGCAGTGCCGAACCTCTGGACTGTGTTCTGGACCTGCTCCTGGCTTGCGAGGTTCTTGTCTGGGAGGATTACCTAAGCATACGAGTGGCAGAAAAACCTCTGTGTTCCAATGTCAGGCAACTATTAGACATGGTGTATGATAAAGGAGAAGATGCATGCAGCCTTCTCTTGGCTGCGATGAGCCAGGTCTTACCTGAGGAGCAGAAGGCTGGGCTGTGTTTTGGGAAAGAATGTGCTGTGGTGGGCAAGGACAGACCAGACACTGCAACTTTAACGTTACTGGCTGACAGGCCAGTGTTAGTGAGAAAGCTCAGAGATAATATTGACGGAGCACTGAATGCTTTACTGACAACTGGCTGCTTCACCATTAAAGATTGTGATGCAGTGCAACTACCTATATACACACCCTCACAACAGGTAACTTGTTTGAATACTACTTTAATCCATAGTTTTTTTTTCTTTGTGTTATGAAATCCCTGAAATTTAGTGTGCCCCATCACTAACCGTGACGTAATTTTCCCCATGACTACTCCTTGGTACTGACAGTTGAATTGCTGAACAATTTTCAAACAATTGCCAAATGAAATGTGTCACATTGTGATATATATCTCATACATATCTCTGAAAATGTAACTGTTTTCCTCTAGTACTTAAGTGCAATTCAGTTTGGCATGTAAATATTTCAAGCTTGTTAACAGTAAATGCCCATTACCTGTGGATAGACAGTGATCTTGTTGGATTGTGGCAGGTTCGGAAGCTGTTAGACCAAGTGAGGTTTAAAGGGGAAACTGCTGCAAAGACCTTACTACAATATCTAGAGCAAACTGAGACAACCAGACCAAACCCTGAAGATAAAGAAAATCACCTTTCTGCCAGTATGAAACATTTTTCAGTTGTGTGGACAGGGTATCTTTACATGTCTTTGTCTTCGGTGTTACTGTCTGTCAACTGCTCAAAGATGGGCATAATTATGTTGCCACTCATAATTATGTCATCACTATATTAAATATAAATAATTATGAAATTATATAATATGAATGAATATAATATAATAATTTTGAGATTCCGTTATTTTCTTTATTTCTCATAGTTACATGCGCAACATAAATGTACATGTTCTGAATACAAACTATAAATTTGTCAGTACAATTTGTTTTGTATTTGCATTGTTTCTCCAGATTGTCTGCTCTACCAGAAGAAGTTACGAAGCTCTGTTGCTGCCCAGTCCCATTCCCTTAGCACCTATGGTGGGACAGGACGTTTCTCCTTGGATGACATTTACACCGACGGTCTTCTTGAAGTGACGGATGGCTCTGGTGAAACTCTCACGCTAGGGCTGGAGGATGTGGTGGGTCCCTTGGGGACTCTTAATGAAGATGCTGACACCGTTCTTGTGTCTGGGGAGGCAGGAAGTGGCAAAAGCACACTGCTTCAGCGACTGCACTTGCTCTGGGCAAGAGAAGCTTTGCTCACAAATACTTTCCTGCTGTTCCCCTTCAGTTGCCGCAAGCTGAATGCAGAGCACAGAGAACTGTCTCTGAAAGAGCTCCTCTTCCTGCACTGCTGCTGGCCTGATCGAGGTCAGGATGAGGTTTTCCAGTTCATCCTAGACCATCCTAATTTGGCCCTCTTTACCTTTGATGGGCTCGATGAGTTTAAACAGGGTTTCACAGATGAAGAACGCCACTGCTGCCCCACAAAGCAAGTTCCAATACCTGTTTTGCTTTTCAATCTGTTGCAGGGTACATTAATGAAGGGAGTTATGAAGGTGGCCACTAGCAGGCCACAGGCTGTGGGCCCATCACTGAAGCGCTATCTCCGCAAAGAAGTGCTGCTGAAGGGTTTTTCTCCTGGAGGTATTGATTGCTTTGTTAAGAAACATCACAGTGACCCTGCTATGGCTAGACGTGTCATAGAGTCCCTCCAGGCTAACACGGTGTTGTTAAGTCTTTGCCACATCCCAGTCTTCTGCTGGATTGTGACCAAGTGCCACCAGGAGCTTCTAGGTGGTCAAGATGTTATTCCCCAGACGATCACCGATGTCTACCTCCTGGTCTTACAGCATTTCTTTCAGCGAAAGTCACCTCAGTCCCAAGGAGTCCTGGGAAAGGCCTGGTTGGAGGAACATTTGGACACAGTGTTAAAACTTGGACAGCTGGCGCTGGAAGGTCTTGAAACCTCTTGTTATGTGTTCTCAGGATATGAGCTGCAAAGAAATGGGCTGAAAGAACAGGATGTCAGTCTGGGTTTTCTCATTTACTGCAATGATCTATCTGTTACAGACTGTAAACGCTATGAATTTCTGCACATCACCTTACAATGCTTCTTCGCTGCTCTCTATGTCGTTCTCAATCGTAACAGCGATCGTTCTGCTGTCTCCAGACTCTTTCAGTCCCAGTACAGGCAGTTGTCAAGTCTGTCTCAAAGATGTCTGGGACACTGTATTGACAGTTCTGTAGAGGAGGTGGAATCCCATGTGACAGAGACACCAAACCTCCAGATTACAGCTCAGTTTGTGTCAGGACTTTTATCTCAGCGGCACCATAATCTCTTGCTGGAATGCTGTCCTATTGCTGTGCGGGAACGCAAGGTAAAGCAGGTAGTGAAGTCTTTGTCTAAAGGAATGCAGAGACATTTCAAGTCCATTCCTCGTCCTGTAGAGGGTGAAAAGAAGAGCATGCACGCCATGCCAAGTTTTGTTTGGCTAATTAAGTGTATCTATGAAATGCAAGACAACAGTATTGCTCAAGAGACCATGGCTAAGTTGGACGTTGAGCACCTGAAGCTCACCTACTGTAACATTGGTCCTGTGGAATGTACTGCGCTGGCGTATGTGCTGAAGTACCTGCGGAATCCTGTTGGGCTCCAGTTGGACAACAATTCAGTAGGAGATGTGGGCGCGGAGCAGCTTCTTCCATGTCTACATATTTGTCACTCCCTTTAGTAAGATGAGAGGTTAACTCATTGTGATTTTGTTTGAAATGTTGTTTAAAGGAATTGTTCACCCAAAAATGTAAATGTCACCATCTACTTGTTTTCAGCTACTCAACCTCTTGTCATTCCAAACCTGTATGCAATTCTGTGGAACATGAACAAAGATATTTTGAAAAAGTCTCTTTTATTTGTCCATACAATGCAAGTCAATGAAGTACAATGTTGTTTGGAACCCAAATATAAAATGTTAAATATCTTACAGTATGTTCAGCCGAAGAAGGAGGTAATACAAGTTTGGAGTGATGTGCTGAAAAGTACATGGTGACAGATTTTTCATTTATGGGTATTTATTATTATTATTATTTTTTTTTTTCTGAAAACTGTTTTGCAAATTAATTTATAAGAATGTGAATCCTTCAGTTTAAGGAACAATAACATATCAGATGAAGGAATCAGGAAACTTCTAGAAAAGGGAATGAAGTGTGAAAGCTTCCAAAAAATAGCGTGAGAATATTGAACATTTTAACTCTGCATTTTATGAATAACTTATATTTTATTGTTATAATTTTTTATTGTAAATCGACTTTCATTACTACTTCAAAATTTCTGCAGGCTTTTCAACAACAACCTCACAGATGCTTGCACCCAACACTTTGCTTTGTTGTTAAAATCAAAGCAGAACTTCCTGTCTTTGAGGTCAGTGCTTAGTTGTTCAGGTCAGATTATTATGTGCTTTTTTTTGGCCTGTGGGATGCTGATGATTCTAATAACATTTCAGGTTGTCCTGCACATGTAGAAACATGTTTCTCATGCTAAATATATAATTGCTTTGTAGGCTTGGAAATAATAACATCACGTCGCAGGGAGCAGAACAGCTGGCAGAAGGCCTAAGCTACAACCAGTCTTTGGAGTTTCTTGGGTGAGGTCAATAATGAGAGGAATTAATTTTTGTATTTTCCAATACTATGTTAACCTATATTAAAATTGTATTTCCATTCTGACTTTTCATTTCCAGATTATGGGGTAATAAAATTGGGGACAGTGGAGCTGAGGCATTGGCAGCTGCACTGAAAAATAGCACAACGCTAATATGGCTAAGGTAATCTTGTATAGCCCTATTTTATCATAATTCTGCATTCCATATAGAAAAAAATACTGTTTAGAATAAACTATCAGCTAGTTTATTCTTAACAGTTAAAAAAGGTTGCCCAGTCAGATCAAAGTAAATTCTAGTGCTGAGTTACGCTATGCAGCATGTGTTAACTTCTGTGGGTAGTGATAGTATTGGTTTGTTTCAGTCTGGTGGATAACGGTGTGGGCAGTGCAGGTGCATGTGCTCTGGCTAAACTCATCAGTCAGAGCAAAACTCTGGAGCAATTGTGGTGAGTAATCCACTTGGTTTCTTTTTTATTTTTATTTATTTATTAATTTAGAGATTTGCATGCCTGTATATGCCTGAGATTTACATGCCCTCTCTCTCTTTCACTTAGGTTAAACAAAAACTGTATCAGCAGAGAGGGGGTTGAGTGTCTAATCGAGGCACTGAAAATGAACTCTAGTGTTAAGGAAGTCTGGTAAGGTAATTTTTTTTTAGTATTTTAGCTGACTCTGTGTGCTTGTTTTTACTAAATTTTTACTCATTTTAATAAATTCATTCATTTCACGCAAGCATTCATTGAGTCAAAAGTCAAATCAGACAAATGTGTGTTTTCTCTATGAGTGGTTATGTATGTTGGTTTTACATACCCAGTTCAAACCATTTTAAGTTATAATAATATTTATAATTTCTGTCTGCCAAACCAAATTCACAATCTCATATTTTTTTTTCTCATCATTGTATAAAAAGGTGAACATAATAAAACACAATAGCATACATTCAGTCAAGACTCAACAGGAGTGTTAACAGACACGTTAAACTGTGTACTCAGAAGGTCACATGTGGAAGATATACATTTGCATAATATTTATTCATTACATTATTTCTGGCCAAAACAATAGTTAAACATTTTGAAATTTTTGTATGTATTTTGCCATTTGATTAATTATTCATAGTTGTTTAACTATTAAAATTTAGCTGAAAGGATTGTAGTCAGGTGTTTAACAGCGGGTTCCATTGTGACAACTTACCCCATTGAGTTTCAGTAGAAATGAATCGCTTTATTACATTAATACGCATGCCCGATGAATGGTTTGTGTTGTGAATAATGCTCCTAATACAGAGGCTTTTTGCTTTGTGCTCTTAAAGGCTGAGAGGAAATAATCTGAGCCCAGAGGAAGAGGAGGAGCTGAGCAAGCAAGAGAGCAGATTGACCTTCTGAGAGCAAGATGGCTCTGTAATGCCTGCCATCAAACTCCCAAATCCATAAGCTCATCATTTTACATTAAAAAAAAAAAGACTGGACCTAACTGAGGCAGACACATGCAGGAATCCATGCCTTAGCTAGTCAAAACTGCCTGTCTTGTAGCTGAAATGCTTATATGGAGTTGAGGTATCGCTTAAAAGCTAAATATCCACGGTACCAATCAGGGCAGCATTTCCCAAAAGCATCATAAGCCTAAGCTGATCGTAGATCTAATGGTGGCAATGGGTCTGCGATGTACTTAGGCTTTAGTGCTTTTGGGAAACGCAGCCCAGAAGGTCACATGGGGCTGGACAATGACTGCCTGAGATCCTGTGTTAGCAGTGCGTCTTGAATCTGTCCTATGTTGCTCCACTGAGATAAAAGTACTGTAAAAGTTTTTTTGTAGAAGAAAAACAAAATTAATAAGTAACATTCAAACTGTCAAGCCATGGTACACAAACTGAACTTCTAAAAGTGGGACAGGTAGCACACAAGATTTATTTGGCGCTATCCCTTGCACTCATTCTCAGTTTATACTATCTATGTACAATTATTATTTAGTTTTTTTTTTTTTTGTATTGTATATTCATAATCTATTTAAGATCTGTTACTTGCATCATTTTCTTATGATGGTTTTGAATCCCTTTGCTTTAATTTCACATTATATGACTTATATCGAGCTGCATAATAGCCATAGATGTATTTGTTTTCACACATAATCCATTAAACATTTGTTTACTGATACAGGAGCTTCCATCTAGAATCTATGTAAAACATGCTGTAAAAAGAACAAAATGAATAATAAAACAATGGTTACATTTTAATTAAATATGCATTTATATTTGCCGCATGTATTTGGACCTAAATGCTTGGAAGAACTGAAAGGAAATCAACTGTAATGTACAACCTGTCACATTGCCAGTTCCTTAAACTCCTCGGCCAAATCACTGGAAAACCCCAAGAGGCGGGGCGAAATAAAAGACATCCGAAATGACCAATGAACGCTGTGGCTGCCACTCATTGGCCAATAGGAGAGCAAGTTTCTCTCCACTGATGTAGCATGTGTTTGGTTGAGCCGTCAGCTACACATTCACACACTGTAAATAATACTCACTGATGTCAGATGAAACAACGGCCTCGGCTCTACCAGTATTACTGGATTTTTTTTTTGTTTCCCTCAAAGTCTCGCCGAGATTTTTTCCAGCGGTTTTAAAGTGCACGGAGGAGGCTGCTGTCCCTCCATTAACCGGTAGTATCCAGCGCTGGCTTCAGCTAAGCGCATCCGACAATGTCACATAAACAGCATCATCACTAGAAGCGCCACGAGATCTTCACTGGAATAATCTTTCTCCAAATGCCGTCGAAGACAGACGGGTGAATACCGGGATATTTAAACGTAACGTAAGGTAAGAGCAGTCTGATCTGCTTGTGCTGATGTCACCTGTTTACCTCTAGAGTCTGACTCTGATGCATGATCAGTTTCAGATCTATTACTGTAACAGGACCCACTGATTATACATGACAACACAGCGTTATCCAGCGATGACATTATATCTAAACCGAGCTCTAGGACTAGGAATAACCGCTAAATAGAAAGCTGTTAGTTTGCATCCTGTACCTGATCATTGTCATTTAGTGTAAGGCCTGTCCATCTCTGCTGCATCGTCTTCGCCCAGCAGTCACAGTCACTGTCTAGAGAAAGTGCATAACGCTGATGTGATGTTTACATTGGTGTATTACATAATGAATTCTGTAATTGCATTTCTAAAAGCCTGTTCATATTGCTCATGTATTGGTATTACAGGTGGGTGTTCCCAGCTCTGCATGTTTCTTTTGAGTTGACATGGCATCAACTTCTCAGATCACTGTCTGTTGAATATTAAAGGATGGATGATGTGGAGGGAAAAACAGTCAACATGAACATTTTCGCTCAGAGCTGGAGTCACTCACAGTGATTTACTATTTTTTCCAGAGCTGTGGTTCCCTGTTTTCTTAGGAGGGCCCTATTTAATACATCATGAACATCACAGCTCAGATGATTGACTTAAAATTAGAGGCGAACAAGTGCCATTGAGATGTGTGGGAATGCTATCAGATTGCTTTGTCCAGGTATTATTGACCTCCTTGATCCTTTCGGCCTTAAATCAAGTAGGCTTTGCTTGACTTGAAACCCTTTGACGTGTTTGCCCAGATTCCTAATATTTACCAGCATGGCAGACAATGCATGGATAGGATGAAGAGTTATGTTTTTCAAAACCTTGTTGGCCTTTTTAGGATGTCCCAAATCACTGCCAGATGACCTGAACTGCTGGATTTTTCTTACATTTCAGACAGCAGATGACGTGGAATATTAGTAAAAGGTCATGAATTGAAGTTTTCTCTGTCTCGTCTTGTATTTTCGATATTAGTCATTATGCAGTAGTGGCATTTGTGCACCATTATTGTGCATACAGGAAGCTCTGAGTGAGATTTAATTTGCTGCATGAATTCCCCTGCTGCTGGGGAAAAACCGAACAGTCACACAGTCTGTGTGTTGATACAACTGTTTTCGGCTGGTTATTGTTGTGTTGTGGTCATTGATGAAGTATGCCATCAACCCTAGTCAGTGGCTGTCATGTGATGTTGCTTAAAGGAATAGTTCACCCATAAATTAAGTTCTTTCATCATTTACTAACCCCCATGTTGTGCCAAAACTGCATACTTTCTTCCATAGAATACAAAAGAAGATATTTAAAAGATGCTGAAAACCTGTATGTAATCCATACCTTTCATTGTATGTACAAAAACACAGGGACAACTTCAAAATAAGTTTTTTACGGGTTTTACAAATATTTTTTTTTACAGTTTGGAATGACTTGAGGGTGAATAAATAATGACAGAATTGAATTTTTTTGGGTAAACTAAGATTCACTGTTTTAATATGATGTGTCGAATTGTTTGATGGGGGGAAAAACAGCAGAGGTGGGGTGTAGGTAGAATGTTAATGCTTAAGTCTTGTGGTGTATGAGCGGTTGAAACAGACAGCGTTTCTCTCCGTGTCCTGTAGCAGTCTGTCTGACGCCATGGTGTTTCCATTCAGGTCATTTCACTCATGCATTGCTGTTTAGGACAACTTTGTGTTAGTTAAGAACAGAACTGCATTCAACGTGCTCTGAATGTGTTCCATTTTCCACAGTTCATTTCATTAATTTGCATAAATTACATTGAAAATACTTCAATAATTAACAATCTGGTTTTATTTGCTTTATTTTATTCAAAAAAATGATGACAGAATGTAACAGTACTATTCTGATAGGTGTTGACAGCATTTTTGATACTGAGAAGTTCTTATATTTATTAACCTCATGTACATTTAGGCATATCTGCAGTAGTGGAGTCTGTATGCATCCTTGCACAGTGTTCCCAGCCATGGCCCTGCAGATGCTAATTATGGTATTATTATGGCAAATTTTAGTGGGTCATTGCTAGTTCTCTGGAGGGGAGCAGGAAGGATAGGTCAGAGCTGGTAATTTTATGCGGCAACACATTGGGTACCAAATTCCCTTTAAGGCTAGTCAGTTCACTCGGCAGCCAGAATTGTGACACCCCCAGGCAGACAGCTATTTTCAGCCATGCAAGTACAGATTCAAGATTCAAGATTTTTATTCGTCACATACACAATTAATATAGAGCATATATTAGGGCTGGGCGATATGGCCTAAAAAAAAAATCCCCGATTTTAAAAAAAAAAAATCCGATTTACGATTTAAATCGATTTTTTTTCCCCCTACTTAAAATCAATATTCAGATGACAAAGAAATTGTTCAAAACAAGTTTTAACTTTATTTTGTTTTGATTTTACCTTCTGGGATTTGATCTGGATTCCCCCTTCAGGTTAAATTGCAATCAGAAACAACAAGCCAAAAAGACAAGATGGCAGGTCCTGCCATTGTAAACCTTGAAAACGTTACATAAAATAAAATGTAACATAACATTCTTATCATACTGGATACAGTCTGTAAGACTGTCAAAGGTCTTTACTATTTATTTATTTTTTTTCATGGGAGCCGCACTGATAGGGCAGAGTCAATCAGAGAGCCACTTTTACCGCAAAGTATCAAAAGCTAAATCTAGTCACAAAAACCATGTCTTTTTATCAATCTGTCATCCCTGATATGCAATGCAATACAAAAGGGGCTATCATTCTTTATCATTTACCAGTCAAATTTGTAACTGAGACAAGATGATTTAAAAAAAAAAAAAAAAAAAAAAGCAGTATTACCTTAATGCTGGAAAGATTATACTAGCCCATCATGCATCTAACCATCCATGTGCACACTCGGTGTTAAGAGCTGTTAAGATTAAAACTGCAAACTCCGCAGTGAGTCAGTGTCATGGACGTAGGACAGAGCAAGTGTAAATATATTTTCTAGTCTATATCTCCATCTTGTTGTAAATAGAGCAGACAGTGTCTAACTGTGTCTACACCGTTAGATAACAAGAATAACAACGGCAGCTATTTTCATGAAAATCAAATACACATCTTCAGTTTTTGAATTTTAGGTAGACTATGTTTACTAAGGTTAGATTAATATATTAAATACATTTAATTAGCCTAATTACAATTAATAAAATTAAGAAGAATGTAAGAATTTCGTTTTGAAAAATTGCCATTTTATCTGCATGCATAATTTTAGACAATTATCCAAGAATTTCGGTACAAACAGTAAACATTAGGCCTGCTAGAGACATTTTATGTCGGAGCGGGATCTGAGCGGGAATTGGTTTATGGCGAGGGTGAGCGGAATATTAACGGGGCGCTTGCTTGGTGCTGCTGAGCGACTGAGTGGAGCGCACGTCCATACAGCGGGAAACGTAGTATAAACAAAGGGCCTATTAATTTTTTTTTTTTTGCATTTTCTCTTATTGTGTAAGGCCAAGTTTAAATGCCCTTCCGAAACGGTTGCTTTTGGTGACGTGAATAAGTATATAGCACAGGAATTTAGGATTTCATTGGTTTGTATGTGGCCAATTGTAAATGGTTTTAACAGATCACATAACCATCTGATTAGTAAAAAAAAATATCTGAAGTGGCCAAGTGTAAATATGCCCAAACAGATGATTGTAAAGCGGGACTTTCATTCCTACATTTACGATTTCCCCTAGGGCTGACGCAATTTCTGATTTTTTTTTTATAAAAACGATTATCAAAAGAATTCATGAAAACGATACTATTTTTTAAAATACTATCAGTCAAATTGGCCAATGAATCGCACTCAAAATATGAGCAGGGATCGTAACCATAACTGTACAAAAGAAAACAAAAAGATCTTACTGATGATCGGCACATCCTGCAGACTGGGGTGTCTAAAGGATCGATAAACTCACTGTGAACTTTTTTCCTTCTTCGCTTAGGGGTAAAAAGAAGTTTGAAAAATTCAGTTGAAAGCACTTTACACAATAGATTGGTTTAAAGCAAGCAGCTTTAGAAATATCAAACATGAAAAAACAGTGTTGATATTGCCCTCAGTTAGAATTACAGTGTTAGATATAAAGCATCTTTTCGGTCTTTTCATGTTTTTACACACTTCTGACCTTGACGGACTTAACAGGAAAAAATGGAGAAGATTTCTATGTCAAAGAAGGCAGAGCCCCAAAGCACACCTACCTACTACATAATTGCCACAGACCAGTGGTATTTGGAAGATTTATACCAGCTGGAATAAACTTTTCCGGAAAGTTTCCTTTGGAAAGCTGTTTCAAATTCCCCAGTGGAGCTCAAAACAAACATCATTTTGGCCTGATTTTGTAAGAAATGACATCACACCAGTTAGTTCTCCGGTTTTGCTTGAAGTATATTAGAGCCTTGACACCCTGTCTTTTTTTTAAAAATCAGAATCCAGAAAATTTCTCACACTGGCAAGCTAACTTTTTTGCATATGGGTTTGAGAGTCTCGCTTTTGTCTGTCATCTCCTTTGACATGATTTTATGCAGCAGTAGGAGCTATACACTGTCTTTTTCTTCTTTTTTATGTAAGTGACAGTGACAACTACAATATGTAGAATTATTTTCATATATATATATATATATATATAATATATATATATATATTTAATTTTTTTTTTTTAAATATCATAGTTTACCTCAATACTGGTATATTGTGACCCCCTACTATTTTTTACCATATTGTGGCTCAGGCTTTCTCTGTTACCGGCTGTGACAAAATCATGAGCTAAAAAGACACTAGACACACAAAAACTAGACTAACTTTGTTCTTAAACCTTTATACTCTCTCTGTTTTTTAATTATCCCCTGTCTCTCTTTTTCCAGCTCTTTTTGTCCATTCAGTCCATCCATCCCATTGAAAAGGTCATGAAGGCTTCCTCTTCCTAGTCCCACTGACCCACTAACCTTTGACGTCTGTTCCTGTCATCTTCAAACCTCTCCTGCTATGCAGCCATGAGCTCTGCGCTATGGAGCCAGGAAAAGCCAGCAGGCAGTTTCCGGGACGACTGGCACTTCTACATTGTGGTGAAGGAGTGCACTGTGGAAAAGCCGGGTCAGAAGACTCTGCGCATCCCACGCGGCAGCCTTGGCCAGGCCTGCCAGGAACGCAACAGCCTGGGTCGCACAATCCCACCCAGCAAGGGTAAGCGCAGCCTACGCATCCTGGACCAGACCAATGTGGTAGTGAGCGTGGATGAACGGGACGTTATGGAGCTTGAGGAGAAGCTGGCGGAGCTGCTGTTCCCCATCACCAACTGCGAAGAGCGTTACAGCCTGCTGTGCAACAGAGCGCGTCTGGACAGGGCACGCGACATCAACTGTGGATCAAAAGTTCGAGTGCAGCTGAGGTCTGGTGACGAGCCTCTTCCAGGTGTGGTCCGCTTTAAAGGACCTTTGCTGCCTGACCGAGCACTGAGTGGTATCTGGTTTGGTGTTGAATTGCTGGTGAGCAACACTGTTTGTCTTGTTTGACATTGTTTGTCTGGTTTTGGGTTCACCTGGTCCTTGAGCATGTAATCATTACAGAACAAAGCTACATTTGTCTCTGGGGCTGAGCTGGGAGATTTGGACGAACATAATTTAAGCCTGTAGGCTGCTCGTGTGGGTGAAGGCTAGTCTCAAACCTACCATCACACATCAACAATGTCTTTTGTTTATATGGCACATGCATGAGGTTATTTATGTGAGTTCTGATGTCTGTGTTGGTGTGTGTAATGTCTTTTTCTCCTTTGTCTTTCAGGAGGAGGGCCGGGGTCAAGGTTTCACCGAGGGCTCTTATCAGGGTCAGCAGCTGTTTCGTTGTGAAGATGAATGCGGTGTCTTTGTTGCACTGGATAAACTTGAGCTCTGGGAAGATGAGGTGGAACACGTGATAGTAGAGGGTAATGACCCGGAAATGGAAGGCGAAGGACCGCCACTGGAGATCAACTCTCGAGTGTTGGTGCAGACACGGGATGGCCCGGAACGGGGCACTGTTATTTTCTGTGACTTACTGCCTGGCAATGAGAGTCTTGGATACTACGTTGGTGTTGATATGGTAAATGAATTAGACGGTGATGGTGAATAGCTGTTTTTAGCTGCAAGTTACACTTGCATGCTCTGTATTTGTTTAGGCAATTCAGATATTTTAGAAAGTGCTATTTAAGTTGATGATTAAGTTTATGATTAATAAATTATTGAGGATGCACGATATACATATTCTGGCTGATGAGGTAAGACCTTCGTTCAATTTAGCAAGGCAACTACCACATTCAAGGCCCAGAAAGGTAGTAAGGATATTGTTAAAATAGCCCATGTGACCTCAGTGGTTCAGCCTTAATTTTATGAAGCTACAATAATATTTTTTGCTCGCAAAGAAAATGAAAATAACAGCTTTATTCAATGATTTATTCTCTTCTTGGCCAGTCTCCCAATTCACGATTCAATCTACTATTGTAGCTTCATAAAATGAATGTTGAACCACTGATGTCACACTATAAAGGGGTCATATGATGCGATTTCAAGTTTTCCTTTCTCTTTAGAGTGTTACAAGCTGTTCATGCATAGATAAGATCCCTAAAGTTGCAAAGACTAAAGTCTCAAACCCAAAGACAGGGCTCCAAACAAAAAAAATGAGTAAGGAGCCATTGGCTTCTATAAGAAAAAAAAAATGTAGGCGCCAAATTATTTTTTAGGTGCCACAGAATAAACGTGTTTTTATTTATTTTATTAATTTTATTATTATTATTATTATTATTATTATTTATTATTATTTATTTTTTACAATTTCAACATTTCAGTCATACTGTCATGTGTTTATGTCTGAATTTTTCTTGACTTCATCAGCATTTTAATCCATCTTGTAGATGACCTGGGAATTAAGGTGAACTTGAAATATACAGTAACAAAGAATTGTTCATTATCTGTACCAATATCATGGGCCTTAAGCATCACTTGGCCACTGAGTGTAGTTTGGGCTCCTCCTCAGTGCATCCTGGAAATGTTATCATACACTCTTAAAAATAAAGGTATTTTACGCTGCCATAGAAGAACCTTTTTTGTCTAAATGGTTTCATAAAAAACCTTTAAAATCTGAAGAACTTTTATGTTTCACAAAAGGTTGTTTGTGGCGAAAGAAGGTTCTTCAGATTATAAAAAGTTGAGAAAGAGATGGTTCTTAAAAGAACCTTTGACTGAATGGTTCTTTGTGGAACCAAAAATGGTTCTGTGAAGAACCTTTTAAGCACCTTTATTTTTAAGAGTGTATGTGTTCCACACTTTCAGTCTGTTTTTCTTAATTAGTAAAATGCAATTTTATAGGAGGAGTTGAATCATAAACAACAGGTTAAGTAAAAATATTAAAATGCAATAACGCATAAATATAGCAAAATGCTCCTCTTTATAGTTATTTTTCTAGGTGACTGAGCTTTATTACACCGAATGGTTATTCTGAGGTAATTGTATATTAAGTTGCAATGTTTACAAGTTTTACACGTTTTCCACAGTTTGAAACACTGAATGAGTTTTTACACGAGACATTTCAGTAATTTGTATTGTAGGCTCTCTTATAAAACAGATGTTAATTCATGTTCATTATATACTACAGTAGTAAAGAGAAAGATTAAATCGGTTACTTGCCCCTTGAACTGAGGTGCTAAAGCGATCGCGCCTGCCGCATTAAAGAGTGCCAAAAAACTGTATTTATTGTTTGTATTTCGTTATGAATTTTGAATAATTTTAAAACTGATATTTTATTTATTAAAAAGTAACAAAGCACAAAGCTTTTTGCGATTACTGGACGACAAGTGCGCTTCAAATAATGAAGTTCACACATTAACAGAGCACAGCAGAGACCTAAGATCTTGTTAAGAAGAAGCCATATTATTAATGATTATAAACGAGAATTGTTAACGATATTGCCAATATCCACTCAACTGACAGCTTTACCGGTTGTAGTTTGTTCAAGTTGTGCACGATATAGACGTTGCTTTTCTGCACTTTAACTTGCACGGCTCCGTAATTTCCATCTCTCGCGCTGCACATCTGAGCTGCGTTTATCAGGTGTGTCAGCGCTGCTGTGCTGCAGAGATGAGGACTGTTTGAAACTCTTTTTTTCCACTAAAACTTTGACGCGCATCGTCTATGTTTAATACGTGAACATAGCAAATATGATATGATCGCTAAACAATCAGGAAAAATGGCATTACATGCAATTTTTTTGTTATAACGTGTAAATACATAGGCCTAGTCGCCAGTGACGACCTCAGCAAAAACTTCACTCGCAATTTAATATTTTTGGTCACAAATGCGACCGTTTTAGTTGCAGTTTGGAGCCCTGCAAAGAGATATTCTTCATAAAAGTTAAGACTCGTCCACGCCCTCCTAAAACGCTTCATTTAAACACGCCCCCACGTCTACATCACTGTGTGGAAAGATTTAAATAACACCGCCCAAATGTTCACGCAAAGAAAGAAGGAGTAACTTTTATTCCAGCTGTAGTATTCTTGTTGCCATCGCCGCCATATCATGGAGATACTGTGTTTTTCGTTGTGAAATCGAAACTACTTTGTTTGGCCTTCCAAAAGAGGACACAACTAGAAATCAGTGGTTAAGTTGTATTTACAACACTGTTCCAGCGCAATTCAAATCAAATATTTGTGTGTGTGCAATGCATTTAACTGAGGACTGTTTCCTGAACCTACAATGCTGGCTGTTCTGACTCTCAAAGTATGTTTTCCTATTTAAAGAATTTGCCACTTTCATGATTCAAACAGGAGTTTTGAGCAGTGTAGAGTAGGCTTGTAGTTTGTAATTTTTCCGATCACAAATGCAGACATGGTTTTATGTTTACGGGGTGCGATATGCAACGCAACGCATAAAAATACAACATAAGGCATTATAATCTGTAATTATGTCCCCATTGGATGCAACAAATGCCTCGTTTGTAATGGGTTTTATCGGTTTTGTCTCGTCATGCCGGGACACGGCATCACAGTATGGTAAGTGGCGTAACATTTCCGTCACACACTTGAGGTATTCGGGCAATCACAAAGCACTGGATAGCTGGCCAATCAGAGCACACCTCGCTTTTCAGAACTATGAGCTTTGTAAAAATCAAACGCATTTCAGAAAAGCGGGGCATAGAGGAGCAACAATAATGTACAGTATGTGGAAAATAATGTGTTTTTTGAACCTTAAACCACACAAACACTGCATTACACCAAATACACAAAATAATGTTCTTTTTAGCAACATCATATAACCCCTTTAAGGATGTCCTTACTATGTTTCTGGGCCTTGAACATAGCAGTTCCTCTGCTGTCTATGGAGGGTCAGAAAGCTCTCGGATTTCATCAAAAATATCTTAATTTGTGTTCCAAAGATGAATGAATGAAGGTATTGTGGGTTTGGAATGACATAAGTATGAGTAATTCCTGACAGACTTTTCATTTTTAGGTAAACTAACCCTAAAATTCTCTGTTATTTTGTCTAAATAACATATTTTCGAGATTTGATAAAGATTACATTTAACAGTGTTATTAAATTATGAGTGTTTTTAAACATTAACTTTAAGTTATGGGACCAATATATTGTTTGTCTCTTTAAAATACACTACCATTCAAATGTTTAGGGTCATTAAGATTTTTAAAGAAATATAGCTTCTATTTAGAATGGGCATATTTAAATTTATAATGACATTTAAAGTCTTATGAACGATTTCTAAAATAAATGCTGTTCTTTTGAATTCATCAAAGAATCCAAGGGGGGAAAAAGCAAATCAGCATACTAGAATGATTTCTGAAGGATCATGTGACACTGAAGAGTGTAATGGCTGCTGAAAATGCAGCTGTCATCCCAGGAATAAATTACATTTGAAAATGGATTACAATAGAAAATGGCTAAATCGTAATAATATTTCACAATATTACTTTTGCAGATTTATGCAAGCATAACTTTATAACATTAAAAACATCTTTCTGACCCCAAACTTTTGAATGGTAGTGTATGTCAAAATAGTTTGGATGTTCACCTCCAGTGAGACAGATGTCAGCAAAGGAGAGATGTAGAGACAGCTCAGTTTTCTCTGTGACCACCATAATGGCATGCTGCCAAATGCTCACACAAGACACAACCAACACACGCCATTCCACTGTTCTCGTCTTTTCACCCTTTGTTTTTCTCTCTTCTGTTAAGCTGTCACTGCTCTCTCAGCAGAGCTCAGCTGCACTTGCTATCACTGACATCTAAATAGTGTAGATGTGAAAAGGTTTAGGTTTTGAAGAGTTTACATTATTTTGCTCTTGGTCTTTTGAGTAATAGATTGTATAGATTAGACTTAAAATATATTTGGGTCTATTTAGTAAGTTAATGCTTGTATTATTATTATAACTAATGTAAAATACACTAAGAAGATTTGATGAGGTTGGTTTTGTTTGTTTGAACATACATAAAATAGTGCCTAGCAAAAGGCTATACATTAGAAATCTAGATTAAAACATAACAGTAGAGATCTGGTATGTAAAGGGTGTGGGTTTAGAGTCCAGAGACATCAGTCATTCCGATGGTAGTGTAGGTTGTGTTCTCAGTTAGTGAGACAGGTCCTGTCTGGGTCAGAACAAGAATGCAGATGAAGGTTTCCATTAGGAGATAGAGACAGGCCAGCCTTTGTTTGGCTTGGTTTATTTTGAGATGGAAATTACAGTGTTGTAGATGCAAACGTTTATGAGATGATCTAGGTCAGGTGCAGTAATAGGGTGCTGTACCTCTCGCCCTCAGGACAATCCCATTGGAGACTGGGATGGGATCTTTGACGGCAAACAGCTGTGTAATTTTGCTAGTCTTGAACACACCCGTCTCGTCCCCATCTGTGATGTGATGCCAGGTAAGGGCTCTCTCTTCATACTTCTGTATTCTTTCAGATGAGGGTATTAGATTTTATTCTGGCTTTGAGTTTGCTTACTGCTAGTTTGAGCACCACAGATTCAAAGTACAACAAGTAACTTGGTTGTTACAAAAGTTAAAATGTAATGTTTTATAAAATATAAATGAATTTACAAAATTTAATGCATTCATTGCATTTATTAAAATGTATTTGCATTTTAAAAAAAGAAAATTGCTTTTCTATGGAGTGTTTATGGATTATTGATATTTATTTGTATGTTTTAGATTTCAAATCAGGGTGTAGGCTAAATATTTGTTGTCAGAAAGCAAAGGGCTCTAGTGTGTGTGTGTATGTGTGTGTGTGAGTCATGTTAACACACAGGAAACAGAAGCTCTTTTGTCTAAAGGCCTTGTTTTTTTGTGAGTGGAGTGTGTGGAGCTCTCTTTGTTCCCTCTGTTTATTGATTTGTTTGTTTGTGTGCATGTGTATGTGTGTGGGCAAAACATCTTGTCTTGGTTAATGTCTTAAAGCTACCACTCTTCCTTAGTTTATCTTTGAAACTAAAGGGATCTGTAAGTGCAGTCATCAGTGTGTAACATGCTGCTTTGTTATATTACCAAAAGTATTAGTATTTTGTATAACAGTAAACGTATATATCAGGTTATATTTGTTAAAAGTTTTAACCAAAAATGTTTTATATATTTCATAATTATAAAATAGTACCTATTTTTTTATAAAAAAAAAATAAATTAAAAAAAAAAATACATTTTGTTATTTTTATTTGGAACTTGCACCAAAAGATCAGATTAATAAATTGTTAATGTTATTTGACAAATCCATACAATACAATAACCTTGAAAATCTAAATTTAAGTAAAAAAAAAAAAAATGTAAGGATCTTGTGGATTTTGAACAACATGAGAAAATTGTGATTTTCTTGTCTTTTTTTTTTTTTTTTTTTTTAAGGCAAGCTATTTGCTTGTATTGAAACTTGTCTGTCTTTATTTGTTTGCAGAATACTCCATGCAGGATCAGAGGCTGCCCAAAGTCTTCGCCTGCAGGGGCAGCAGTGACAAACCTGGCAGCCAGAGCAAACCAAAGAGCAAAGGTATTATTCCTGTTATATGTTTATACAGTTAATTGTGGTTGGCATTATGAGCAAACTTTTATGTATGAGTAATTTCATTTCTTTATATAGTTTTATATTTTATTTTTTTGCTGGAAATAATTTTATAACACCAACATTTAGATACCAATGGAATTTCACTATTTCAATACCAGTGCAAAGACTACTCTAACCAATTTGAGTAAAAAGATTAAACAGTCAATGTTTTTCAGTCAAGAGAAATGAGTGATTTTTCTCCTCCAGTTTGATTACCACTAACAGCATAGACAGCATCAGGTATATTAGGCTGATGATGCTTTCAAAACTAATACAATTTACTTTACTTTTAGAAAGTTTGTGGTTTTGAAAACTGCTATTTAAAAAGATTAGTTTTTTTTGTTTAAAACACAAAAGAAAGAAAGAAAGAAAGAAAGAAAGAAGGAAAGAAAACCATAATTTTAAGTACTGATGTACATCCTTTAAGGAAGAAGCACTCTCTCACACACTTTGTCTCTTGCTCTTACTGGCTCTAATGTTGTTTGCTGCTCTTTTGCTTAAATTAGTAAATGTGTCCTAAATTCTGTTCTGATGGATCATGTGAAATCTTCACCAGACATGTGATTTCAGCTAGAATGCCCACACAAATGAGTTGTTGAACATGTAATCCCACATGTATTCCCTCTTGCTATAACTCTCTCTATCTCTATCTCTCTTTCTCCCTCTCTTTCTCCCTCTCTCTCTCTCACACACACACACACACACACACTGTTTACTGTCTTCCTGTTTTCCTATCTTCCTATCGTGACTGTTATTCAGGGTTAGGCCTGCAGCCTGGCAGCAGGAGCAAGTCTGAGTTTTATTATACACTAAATGGCAGCTCGGCTGATCACCCTGCTCAATCCAAAGCCAAAAGCACATGGTACATAGATGAAGGTAATCAATAATCAATACAGATGGACAGACTGGAAAACTCTAATAATAAACATCTTAACAGCAAGGTGCCTTTCTGCTAATATTCAGCCTAAAATTAGACCACACTCAACTGTAGTTACCTTTACTATTCTTGGTAAGAAAAAGACACGTTAATCAGTGCCTTTGAATGCATCAGTGGTGATTTGAAAAGGCAGCTTGCTGCTGAGATCTTTTATTGGGAGTCCGGTTCACTGTGACATGAATGGCGCATGACCTCATAGCATGACATCACTGATCAGAAAATCTCAGGTGTCATTCTGAATGTTCTGTGCTACAGGCATTTCAGATTCAGTTTTCAACTAAATGTAAATATAAGGCAATAAGAAATAAATGAGAATGAATAAATCAGAAATGTATTTACTGTATCTCTGTTATTTTCTTTTTTTTTAATCTTTTTTAGAAAACTTCATTAATTTGCATCACATAAAATGTTTAGTATTTATGTCAGTTTTATGTATGATTTGTGAAATTCATACATTTCACAAATCATACATAAATATAGATAGATATTTGATATATCTCCACTCATCCATTGTGTAATTGTGTGTGTTTGAATGTTTGTATTTGGCACTGAACACATTGGGAGACTGTATTCCTTAAATATTGCTTTCATCTGTGTAATTATTTCATATTTCATGTCACTAAGTGCACTTTTGGAGAATGTTCCAGGGGCGGTATGTGATTGGTTAAGGGGTTTATATTGTGTGTGTGTGGCATTTGCTGCTTTCATTCTCTTTCACCAGACTGTTATTCTTTCAGTGGTGACTTTTTTTCTGTAGTCCAGTGTTTCTTAAGTATCTTCATATTTCATGTGTTGGTGTGTGCTTCAGTGAGGAGAAAATAGCCAGCTCTAATCAGCTTTGAAAGGACATCATATAAGTTATTTTAGTATACATGACCGTTCAAAAGTTTGAGTCAACAAGATTTTTTTTCTGTCAGCAAGGATGCATTTAATTGATCAAAAGTGATGGTGCATGCACACACACACACACACACACTTTGAACTTTCTATTCATCAAATAATGCAGGAATTGGATAAATTTAATTTAAAATGGATATTTTACCCACTTTCCGCATATATTAAGAAATGTTATTTGAGTCCCACATCAGCATTATGCTTTTTTCTGAAGGATCATGTGACACTAGAAAACTGTTATCTTAAAGGGGTCATATGATGCGATATCAATTTTTCCTTTCTCTTTGGAGTGTTACAAGCTCTTGGTGAATAAAGAAGATCTGTAAAGTTGCAAAGACTAAAGTCTCAAATCCAAAGAGATATTCTTTATAAAAGTTAAGACTTGTCCACGTCCTCCTAAAACGACTCGTTCTAACACGCCCCCACATCTCTACGTCACTATGTGGGAAGATTTGCATAACGCAAATCTAATGGATTCACAGATGTTCCGAAATGTTCATGCAAAGAAAGAAGGCGCACCTTTTATTCTCGCTATTGCCGCCGGCGCCATTTTATGGAGAAGCTATGTGTTTCATTGTGAAAGTGAAACTACTTTGTTTGGCCTTCCAAAAGAGCACGATATCCGCTTTGTCATGCCTTGAGCTGATCTTTGTTGGTCGCTGAGGAAATACATCAACTTCACGCTCACCGTGGATGAAGCGGAGTCCAGCCCGGGCTCGTCACATGTGGTTGCCGCAATCCCTGGCTGCTCCTTCGTCAAATCCGCCGGCTGTTCCTCGTTTACTCAAGCCACGGGCCCTTCCTTACTCGAGCCCCTGGCTGTTTTTTGAACCTTAAAAGACATAAACACATTTCATGACACCAAATACACAAAATAATGTTCTTTTTAGCAACATCATATGATCCCTTTAAATTGTAATAATATTTTGACAATATTGCAGTTTTACTGTATTTTTGATCAAATAAATGCGTCATTGTTAAGCATAAGAAGCTCACCAAAAAATTAAGAATGAACCCCAAACTTTTGAACGGCAATATAGCAGTATATAAATGTAAATATACTTAATGACAGATGACTGTTCAATTCAAGACACTATTGTGAACCATTTAGGATCTGTGAATCCATTAAATCCATTTATTAGGATGTCATCTGATCAGTTTATATTCCTGGTCCTCCACACTGATGCAACATCTGGTTATCATGACCTCTTGGTACAGCCTCTTATTTCTTTGGCTTTGTTTCTTGATAGTCGGCGAGGACCCGGCCAAATCCCTGACGGACACGCCCCCAGACCTCAACCCAAGCTCGTCCCCTTCTCGAGCTCCGCCCACAACCTCCTCGCTGTCCAATGATAACAAGTTCCACTCCCTCCCCTTCAGCTTGAGCCACAAAGTTGGCTCCAGTGGGAGCATGAGCCATGGCCCTCTCTCCCTGTCCGCGGGCTCAGTGATGGGGGAGCACCAAGAGGTCCTGCCACCTGCCACCACTCCTGTCCAGAGGCCTCCCTCACCACCACAAGGCCAGCCAGGGTTAGAGGTCGGTTCATTGGTGGAGGTCAAAGAGAACCCACCGCTTTGCGGGGTCATCCGCTGGGTTGGTTTACCTCCAGGACTACAAGAGCCACTAGCTGGGCTGGAGCTGGTCAGTAGATTTATTTGTGTGTGTTTGCTGTAGCTACTGCAACTATATTATAAGTTATAAGCACCAAATCAGCACATCAGTATGATTTCTGCTGAAAATTATGCTTTGCCCTCACAGAAATAAATCACGTTAAATATATATATATATATATATATATATATATATATATATATATATATATATATATATTATAAACTTTCTTTTTTACATTTTTGATTATTTTTGATCAAATGAATGCAACTTTGATGAGCATGAGACTTCTTCCAAAAAAAATGTAAAAACATTTTTGCTCTTTCTCTCTCTCTAACAATATAACTGTTTTACTATATTTTTGATCAACTAAATGGATCTTTGGGCATAAAAGACGTCTTTCAAAAACATTGAAAAAAAAATTGCTGTTATATGTTTCTTTTGTGTGTGTTTAGGAGGAGGAGTGTGTGGGCTGCACTGATGGAACGTTTAAAGGGATTCGTTATTTTACGTGTCCACCAAAGAAAGCTCTGTTTGTCAAACTGAAGTGCTGCAGGCCTGACTCAAGATTCCCATCCTTACATCATTCACCCAACCCCATAGAACGATGCAACTCCATAGGTAAGAAATATACTTTAATTGTCAGTCCATGCTCCTCAGGGATATGTAATGTTAATGTCCAGTGCTATACAAGCTTTATAAACAGCATATGCTACATCATTTTGAGTTTTCTAAAAAAAAAAAAAAATTGACTCGGGTGTTTGTAGGAGCAAAAATTGCAGGTACATTAAAGGCTCAATATGTAAGTTTTCGTCGCTAGAGGGCTCGTATTCAAAACAAACAAACAAAAAGGCGTAGTTTGATGACGCTGTGACTGAGTGTGGAATCGTGGGAGTTGTCGTCTTCATCCCCACAGCTGATGCAATCTGACGGGACTCGGGCAGAAATCATGTCCGTGGATGAGCTAATGATTTATTAATGTAGCAGAATGAAGCAGGGTGAGGCTGAAAGCTGTCAAATCGAAACGAGGCCGCTGAATGAGCGTGACACAAGGCTCGAAAGCAGTGGAGCTTTTATTATGAAAGTGTTGAAAGCGTTACGATGCTTCCGGTCGTGCGTATGTAGGAAAAAAAGCAGCGCTGTTTTATCATACTAGATACGTTTGAGAGTTCTGTTACAATGCTACTCTGTGCGGTTGTCAACGGTCTATTAAAACACACAACATATTAAAGCGTCGTTGGTGTTTCCATGGTTTCTACAAAACAGTCGAGGGGTTATGACGTCATTGGCAGGCGACACAACGACACTATGGACACGGTCCGTGTCACTAGCTAAAATTGCTTATTTCTCTGGATTTAAACATTCTTTGGAATATTGTAAGTACACAAGTTAGCAAAATATATAACACTGTTCTAGTGGTTTTTGGTTATTTAATAAAAAAATCTTACATATTGTGCCTTTAACACACAAAAGCCCTTGCTTCATGCTTCATTTTCTGTGTTCTGCTCTGTCTAGTGCATAATTAAAAACACAAGCCTGTAAATGTATACTCCATTGATCCTGAACGTGGATAGATGCATTCTGTTTGTGCAAAGCGCTTTGAGCACTGAGATCACTAGTACATACGGATGATGTGATTTGAGCTCCACGCAAAAATAAAAAATCGTGCTGCACATGGACAGTGTGTGCAGACAGCAGCAGATTGTTCTGACAAAATTTACATTGCATAGACTGTACATGAGCTGGAGTGAAACACAGACAAGGGAAAAATACTGTTGGCATAACAGTGGAAGTAAATGACCCATATTCCATTTTTTTTTTTTTTTTTTTTTTTTTTAGTTTTCTAAATTCCTTTGTATGCATGTAAGTGGATGAACTGCTTGCATTACAGACATGTAGGTGCAGTTAGCTCCATGTAAACTGCTTTACTGATGTCATGTCTTTTTCTGGTATCTTTTTGAAAATGATGCACGAGCATGTCACCATGACAGAGCAGTTTGACTTAAATTTTGCAGAGATGAGAATAGAAAGTGATTCTTTCATACTAGTATTGTTAACTTGTACAATAAACAAATATTGTGGCTGTATTTTGAAAATAGCATGTTTTTTCATCATTTATATACACAATCATTTTGTTTTGTGTAGTATTAATTAACATTTGCACTGTAGATCCTCCAGTAAATCTTAACGTGTTGATGTCAGAACACGATTTAGAAAGTCTCTGAGCAGTGAAGCTCACACTGTAATTAATCGATATGACTGATCAGTGTTTTTTTTTTTTCTGTAGCTTTTGGGGGTTACCTAAGTGAAGTAGTTAATGAGAACACGCCTCCTCGGACAGAAAATGACAGTTTAGAGGTAATGGTGGGGAAAAAGAAAGGAATACAAGGACATTACAACTCCTGCTATCTGGACTCTACTCTGTTCTGGTGAGCATACACACCCAAACACACACACACACAGACACACAAAGTGTTTAATTTCTCTGTCTCTATGATATCTACACTGAGAGTTAAAAGTAGAAATGACTTTACACATTACATTTGTTTGATACTACTGCAATGAATTTGCTTAAAAGATAATTTCTTAATGTTAAATTTGTCTCTTTCTGCATGTCAGTCTTTTCTCCTTTAGTTCTGTGTTGGATACAGTGCTCCTGAGGCCAAGATCTAAAACTGATGTAGAATATTACAAAGAGACACAAGACTTACTGCGCACAGAAATAGTCAACCCACTACGAATGTGAGTGGCATACAGTTTATTACTGCATATTATTTGGCTCATAGAACTTGTAAACATTCTACATTTAAGTATTCATCCAAATATTCCCTTTTACTCATTCTCTGTGACAGACCTGGTTGTGACCTTTTATTAATCTGTGTGTGTGAATTTGTTAGACATGGCTACGTGTGCGCCACTAAAATCATGAAACTTAGGAGGATATTGGAGAAAGTGGAGGCAGCGTCAGGATTCACTTCAGAAGAGAAAGGTCAGAAAAGTCTCAAAGAAATGCATTGATGAAAAAATACTGCCCTCTAGAGATGCAAACAGAAGCTCTTAGGCACTTGTTTCATTCAGCTTTTGAGATATTTTCATGTTTGTTTGTAATATTGAGGAACAACACAAATGGTTGGAGCATTCATTATTAGAGGTGCGCCAGTTTGATTTTTACAGAAAATGTTTATACTGTACTGTATTGTGTTGTTGGAAAACACTACTCTCCTTTCAAAATATTAAGAAGTAATGATTTCGTCTACACAATATGACAGAAATATAATTATGTCAGACCTGTTGTAATATTATTATGTGAACTCTAGTTCTTAAATAATAGAACACGCCATCTCCTCAAAAATTTATATTATGATACCAAGTAGTTTGGGAGTGATTTTTTTTCTTTTCTTTTTTCAATTACTTCATAGACACTTATAAGGATCTTTTATCTTGAGTACATCCTGCTGTTTTAGGGAACATTGTGCAACCATACTGAAACACAGGTGACACCTATTATGTCCACTTTATGCTTTTATAAAGTTAATCACACATGGCCCTGATATGACACAGAGAACATTCCACTCTTAATAAAAGAAGAATACATAGTTAAAGTTCTACACTTTTATAATAAGGCTCCTAATTTATTGCACTCAAAATTGAATTGTTAAAAAAAAACAAAAAAAACCTCTACACAGATCTAGAGTGCCAAAAATTTATTAAATGCAAAATATTTATTATACTATAAGTTTATATTACGGTAGTCAAAGTTATCATGGTAACACTTTATTTGAAGGTGTCCTTGTTGCACGTTACATGTACTTACTATTATAATAACAATAAATTATGCATAATTACATGCAAGCAACACTAAGCCAAACATGTTTTTTCTACATGTAGTTTATTAATATTACTCAGTACTTAAATGTATAATTACATTATTACAAGGACTGTTATCATTATATGGCCCCACTTTATTTATTGTATTGTACTTACTTATAAACACATTATTTTTAATTTCTTTAACTTCTGTGTACTAACATTTAAATTAATAACTTGATAAGCTGCACTTATGTGCATACATGTTTTTACCTTGTACTTATAATAATAAAAAACTGGATGTATTACGCTGTTAATTACACTGTAATTATACTATTAACCCACCTTTAACCCATGCAAGTAAATATGTCCCTAAACTTACATGTATCAAAAATACATGGTACAAAAACTTTTTATTTAATTTTTTGCCATAAGTACATACTAGTTAAATACACCTAATATAAAGTGATTGATTGCCACAGTTCAAATATCTAAATGTGTTACAGTATATCAAAGCTTCTGTGTTGAGTGACAAAGTAAGGCATTCTCTTTCTGTTTAGATCCTGAGGAGTTCCTCAACATCCTTTTTCATCACATCCTGAGAGTCGATCCTCTTCTCAAACTTCGGTTCGTCTCTAACACACTTCAAATCCCTGCTAGAATCAGCATTCTTGGGAACTCACAAAGCTGTTATTAAAAAGTGGTGTTTTTTGTCTTTGTAAAAACATGATTGTATTATTTGCAGGTCTGCAGGACAGAAGGTTCAGGACTGTTACTTCTATCAAATCTTTATGGATAAGAAAGATAAAGTGTTGGTGCCAACCAGCCAGCAGCTTCTGGAGTGGTCCTTCATCAACAGTGATCTCAAATTTGCAGAGGTATGTACACAGGGTATGCTCTGAATCTTTCCTTTGTTGAACAACATAATTAGAGGAGAGGCCACTTTCACTTCCATGCTCTTTACAGTATATTCTTTTGTTTTTCTGTGAAAAAAAGCAAAAAATAAATAAATAAATAAAATGTTTTTATTTATTTTTATTCATTTTTATGTATTTATTTGGGGTCAGTAAGATTTGTTTAATCTTTTTGAAAGACGTCTCTTATGCTCACCCAGGTTGCAGTTTTTATTTTATTTTTTTTATACAGAATACAGTAAAAACAGTAATACTGTGAAATTGTAATTTAGATTCTTTGGTTTGGAATTTTTTAATTCGTTGTTTAGTTTTAATTAGTTAGTTTTTTGGGAATTTTAAAATTATTTAATTTATTTTATGTTTAATTTTTTTTTTACTTTATGAAGGTTATAGAAAACAAAAATGAAAAGATAATTAAGATGCATTTAGATGAGAATTTCCACATCTAAATATGTTTGTTAGTGTGGTGTAAGGACAAATGAAGGGCACTGTCATGTTCTTGTCTGTTTGTTTCTGTCCAGGCCCCTTCTTGCCTTATAATTCAGATGCCTCGCTTTGGGAAGGACTTTAAGATGTTTAATAAGATCTTCCCCTCTCTGGAGCTTGACATCACAGATCTGTTAGATGACAGTGAGTCAGTTCAATCACTGATTTGATTTGTGCTGTTATTAAAATACCATTCCACATACCAAAATAATATATCAGTGTTTGAGATAAAGAACTAATATTATTGTAATATGCATCATTCTGGCTGTGCTCTATGTTTTCTGTGTTTAAAGTAAAATGATACAACTAATGTTTTTCTCAGCTCCTAGAGAATGTCGAATTTGCGGTGGCTTAGCTCTTTACGAATGCAGAGAGTGCTATGAAGATTGTGACATCACACCAGGAAAGATCAAGCAGTTCTGCGAAAAGTGCAATACACAGGTAGGACACGAGATACAAACAAGGTCTTCCAGCTCTAAGAAAATTCAATTATCTTTATCTGCAGTACCTTTCATATCCACTAGATGGAGACTTTTCCAAATGAATAATGCTCAAACACGCTTATCTATAGCAGTTCCTTTCTGTGCTTAAATATACATTAATGTGCATATTTATATATACGTGTTTTTTTCTTTTCTTTATATCTGTCCTTGCATATGTGTTAATTTCCTGGACCTTTAGGTACATCTGCACCCGAGGCGTAAGTCTCATCGATATGTTAAGTTATCTATACCTAAAGAGCTGCAGGAGTCGGTTTGGAGACAGGGATCTTACCCTCACCAGCAGATGGAGCTGTTTGCTGTGCTCTGCATTGAGACGAGCCACTATGTTGCCTTTGTCAAATATGGATCTGCAGACTCGGCCTGGCTATTCTTCGATAGTATGGCTGACCGCGACGGTACAGAGGACTTTCTATTTGATATAATTTCCATATAATCTATCTAATATCATTTTAATAAAACTCTTACCTCTTGAGTTTTATTAAATTAATTGCTTCACTTTACTTTTACTGAATTGTCATCTTTTTTTTTTCTGTTTTTGGTGGCAGGCGGTCAGAACGGGTTTAACATCCCACAGGTGTCCCCATGCCCTGAAGTAGGGGCCTACCTGAAGATGACCCCAGAGGAACTCCACGCACTGGACCCCAAGAACATCCAGGGCTATGCACGTAGACTTCTCTGTGACGCCTATATGTGCATGTACCAGAGTCCCACCATGAGCCTCTATAAATAGAGAGGGAGAAATAAAGAAGGATGGAAAGGGAATGGCCGAGAAGGAGAGAGATGAGGGAACAGAGCAAAAGGGCTGTGGTGAAGAGAGAATGAGGAGGAAAAAAGTGCCCAGAAAAATGCACTCCCACGTCCGGTTGCCTCATCCTCTGTACTGCATCTCTCTGTACATACTGCAGGGTAAATACGGTCATGAGAGCGAAGGCGAGAGCAAGAGAATGAACAAAAAAGCCTATTTGCACTGTGTGAGAGCATATGTGTTTGTTGAAGTGTCGTTGTTGTTTTCTCTGATTTGTGCCGTCTTGGGCTCAGCTCAAACTCTTGAGTGTTCGGAGCGGTGTTTTGCACGGAGAGAATTCGCAATCTTTCCAGCCCTCAGGTGTTTCGCAGATCCTCACTCACCTGATGGCTTCCCATTCGCCACCTACCGCCAGAACTGACCCCTCCAAACAACAACACATTCTACCCCTGTAAATGAAGCCTTGGAACAACGGGATGTTTCCCTTTTGTGTGACTTACTTTTTATTTTTGTTCAACCCATCTTAATGCACTGCAGCATCCAGCATTAATTATAGTTCAGATGCACTGTGTGTAGTCCCTTGCTGTGAAGTCCTTGTCAGCAGAGCCCTTGACTGCCATGCACTGGTCCCAGATCAAGACTATACGAATGAGATGATTAAGCACACTTTTTTGTTTATTGGACATGAAGAATAATATAATTGAGCTTTTTCTTGTTAAAATAGGAATTATTTCATTTTACTATGATTTGTTTTTTTTTTAATGTGGAAATATTATTTTAAATATTGCAAAAAAAAAAAAAAAAAAAAAATACTAGCAGCTTCCCAGGCCATGCTCTCAAAATTGTAAATTAGTGGTAAATTACTTCTTACAGATACAAGTCAATTTTTGCAAATATTATGATGATATGAAATTCCAAAAGATACTGTTTTGCAGTCAAGTACATGTTCCTGTTATAAAGAACTGATTCCAGTTCCTGTTTGTATATGACATGCTCTGGTTTGAGGCTGAATGGGCAGAAGCTGTTTCATGCTAAACTGCAGTGCTGTTGGCTAATTTGCGAGATACTGGATTGATGTACTGTGCACATTTTTGCTATGGGTTATCTGATTGTTTACATGGCCTGGTTTAAACTGAAAGGTTATGGAAAGAAACATGCATTGGGATTGTTTTTTAATCTCTGCTGATGTAACCGTACACTATGGGAGAGATTCTCCGTGAGCGGCTGTAATGGGAGAAAGGATGACGACTAGTGTACTTGTGTAAAATGAAGCCAGGTGGACTTTATTATCTCTGTGCTGTTCTCTTAAATGTTAACTAAATTAAAACGCCATTTTGAAAAAGCTTTTGTGGTAATGGCTGCACTGCTTTTGATTTGATCATTTGGGATTGTTTGTTAAAATGTGTTTTTTTGTTTTTTAAATAGAAGTGAAAACAAGAAAGCGGAAGGAGTGCAGTTTGTATGTGTGTGTGTGTGTGTGTGTGAAGTGAATATTTACCTTGAAAAGTTGACAGATGTGCCACCAAGGTGTGAGAATCTGTGTCTTCTCATGTCACTGAGATGTGTGCAGCATTTGTGCTTTTATGCCAGCAGTGTTTTCATCTGCCACGGGAGTGTGTGTGTTTGTAGACGGTCTTCAGCAGGCAGACGGGCGAGGTGTGTTTGGATGTCCGTTGCCTTTGAGTGTTTGTGTGGGGATTTGTCAACTGCCAGCGGTGCTGCTTTCACCTGTCACCTGTGTGGATCTCATTAACATGGTGTCACCACCATGGCATGATGTGGTCTCAGACGCAAACATACGCAAACACAAGCTGGACAGATGGGGCTGATCTGTAGTTAAGGCTCAGCAGCTGGAGACACAGACGCGCATGCGCACACACACACACACACCACAAGTCTCCACCCCTGATGACCTCATATGGTCACAGCCATTAAATGTTCAGTTGTACCACTAGATGAAGCGATATTAATCAGACTACATTTTAATGTTTCATTGTTAAGGTCTTTGCAAACGGAGTACGAAATTCTTGCACGTTAAACAATAAATGAGCACTCATTTTGTGTCAGTCACGTTTACACACTGTCTCTGAAACTTTCGTCCGTCAAAAAAAAAAAAAAATCGGACCAGGTTCAGTTTTCTGTGTTTTTGCATCTGTAGCAAGCAGTTTGACAGGAAAAGCTTCGACAAGTACAAAAAAATAAAATAAAATAAAAAAAACGCATACAAAAATTTTGGATGTTCAGTATGCAAGGCGCTTAACAGTGTGATTACACGAACAAGTTCTGAGTAATATTGTGGCTTTAGGTTTAGGATTTGGTTTATTGTTAGTTGCTAGTAATAATAAATAATTTACTCTCACTAGTATAATTAATACAAGTAATGTTTAAGAAGGATACAAAAGTGCTAACAAACTTCCAAAATCTTTACTTGTCCACTGTACATTTGGATACTCGTAATAGGTCTCTTAGTGCTTCTTACATCATAGGTGGTACTTTTTAATATGGTGTCTTTTTTTATAATTTTAATTAATGCGTTATCTAACATTAACTAACAATGCAACATATGCTTGCACTTGTATTAACCTTTGTTAATGTTAGTTAATATGTCAAAAAATATATTAGTAAATGTTAAGATTAATAAATGTTGTATAAGTATTGTCTATTGTTAGTCTATGCACTGTAAGCAAACTTTTTTCGAAGTTCTAAATAAAACAATAAAGAAACTACTATTTCAGTGTTTCTACTTCAAAATTTCACTTATGTGTTGTTTTGTAATTATTTGTGAAATTTACTAGCTATTTCTTAGCCAAAATTGTTTCTACACCATCTTCTTAATTTGTTACCTAATGTTAACAAATAAAACCTTTTTGTAAAATGTTACCAAATCATGTTTCTCCCAAATAAAAATGTATACACTCCACTCTCAGTAAAAAGCACCACTTCCTCTTAGCCTTGTCGTCTTGTGCACTTCAAGCCTGTAAACTGCACAATTGGCATGCTAGTATTTGTCATCACAACAGCTGGCACACAATGCTCTCATGTAGCTTCATGCTGTGGCATATGCCTGCTGTGTGCCACGTGCTAATTTAGCCTGTGTTGGCGCTACCTGACCAGATGGAGAACAGTATTGCCATTCTCACCATTATAGTTTAGCCTTGGGGGTGAATGTCAGATAAAATCAAAGCATATGGATTCCTTCTCTGTCGACTTTGATTCTGATAAACATAAGATCTGCTGTTGTCAGAGGTTTACAGTACCTCAGAGTCTCCCGTTGAGAGTTCAGGAATGTAAGGATTAGTTTTGTGTGTGCTTTCTCTATGTGGATGGATAGTCCATGCACTGTACACACAAAAAAATATTTTTGCTTCTTGTTCAATTTACTTAATAAGCTAATGGAACAGTGTTCTTGAACATTTTATTAGCTTAATTTCACTGTGTGCAATCCACCTACATTTGTAAAATAGAAGTTGACTTAATCTGTTTATGTTTGGATGGCCAGAGGATTTATGGTTCCCAGCCTGCTTTGCATGAGACTGGATGGGCAAAGTAAATGTTGAAATGAAGTTCTATTTTATGTGTTTTCAAGCAAGATGAAAAAGGGTGAAGCCCGTGGTTGCCATAATGCTGAAAAGTGGCACTTGTGCCTGGGTTGAGAATGCTAGCTCGTGACTGTGGTATACATAGCTTTGCTCAATGAGAAATTGGACTCTATAAACAAGCGCTTCCACCTTTCCACTGCCACTTTTGGTGCAGTTCATTGTATGGAAAATGTGAGAAAATTAAGCACAAAATGAGATCTCAAGTGTCCCACAAAAGGACAAAGCAAGAATGTAAATCCTCTGGAATTTATTATTAAGAAGTTATGTTTACTATTATTTCATATCTAAAAAATAATTATTGAGGGTTCACTTTGTTTCACTTAGGTGTTTATTTTTTTCAGTGATTCAATGGACCAGAGGGAATGATAACATGGTTATGACAGTTAAGGAGTTCAAAAAGTTTTTTCAAGACATTTGTTAGATTTTCCTCATACCAAGTCTCTGTTTCTAAATCCAAAACTTAGTCAGTGTCTTTTGTTCATGTTCAGTTCTTGAATATTTGTAAGGACCTTAAATAAAATAAATGAAATATTTTAGCAAAGTGATATAAAAGTGTAATGCAGTTGACAGACCTGAAACTGCTTCATAGCTGTGGATTTACTGCACACCTTAGAACCAATCAACCAGTCAGAAACAAGCATTCAACAGCTCTGTGACAGTTAATAGAAGCATGAGAGTTTACTACTACTAAAATTTGCTATGGGAGAAAGCTATACCACAAACTCACATAACACTGAGATTTTAGTGGAAATATGTTGACGAATAACTGTGCAGATAACTTTTTTTTAGCATGTTTTGCTTGTGTGCGCTATTGCTAGCTAGATTTTTGAGCTGCTTTGACACTTCACACTCAATTCAGCTTGATACAAAATATTTGAGTTGATTATAATTCCATGTGAAGAAAAGTGTTATGTTGAAAATGAATGAAAAGAAACTCAAGAACACTGTGTGTAATTACGCATCTCTCACAGGTTGACAAAACTCATTGTATTAGGTCAGGCCTTAAGTTTTGCCTGGGTCTTGTTTTCCATAGTGAGTGCACATGTCTATAATCTGTGCACTCAGAATGGAAATATACAAACACTGGCTGTGATTTGACTGTTGTTTTCTGATTCACCCTGTCGAATTCTTTACCTATACTGCTAGTTAGTTTAAATTCACTCCTTGAGCTGTTTCTTCTCACGTTCCCAAGGGAAAGCATCCACAGTGAGTGAGAGAGAGAGAGAGTAAATGTTTAACCCTACTCAGACAACAGGAAAACAGTGATTTCCAGCAGTAAAGATGAAAGGGAATCTCAAGACAGAGCAATTTAAAGCCAATCAGTACTAACCCAATATAAACCCAGAGAATCACTTTAACTTTATCCTAACAGCAGCTTTTATTGGCCGTCTTCAAAGCTCAAAAACTGGAGCAGGTAATGCAGGAATGATGAATGATGATAGCATTAACTCTCCTTCTTTAAACGATCTCTTTGATTAAGTTTCATCTTGAGCTCTTAATGATCATCTTGATGCCTGTGATCAAACTTAGATCAAACTTTATCTGTATGTCATTTTAGTTGTAAAACACAGTCTTCACTAATCAAAGGGGAATTTATAAAGGTTTACGAACACCAAAAGGTGTGAGAGATAGGAGAAAAATACACATTGTGTGCTTTTCGTTTAATTCATTTTGGTGTGTGTCTGTGTAGTCATTAATGAGCTGTGTAGCAGACACTGCTGTTGTCTCTGAAGAGCAGGTGCTGCAGAGCTATCCAGCATGCCTGTGTAAAATATTTAACCTCATAACAGGCAGCACACACGCATACACACACACGGTGGCATGTGTAAGGTGCTAAAAGCAGTTAGCATCGGTGTGCGACTTGTGGCAGGACTGGTGTGTCTGACTGCACACCTGCACACCCTTCATTCTCTCTTCTCTCCTTTCGTCTGTCTCTAACACTGCATTATTTACAGGTGCTTACTAGGACACAAGGAAGTCTTATATGTGATTTTTTCAGTTCCAGCTACTTTTTTCCCCCACAAGTTCCAGCTTTTTATTTGAATACATTTCATAAAGCCAAAAGTTTGGGATCCATAAGCTATTTTTATTTTTATTTTATTTTTTTTGGAAAGAAATTAATACCTTTCTTCAGGAAGGATGCATTAAAATGACAAAAGGAACTTTTTCTATTCATCAAAGGACCCTGAAAAATGTATTGTGGTTTCCACAAATATATTAAAGGGGTCATATGATGTTGCTAAAAAGAACATTATTTTGTGTATTTGTTGTAATGCAATGTGTTTATGCGGTTTAAGGCTAAAAAAAACACATTATTTTCCACATACTGTACATTATTGTTTCTCCTCTATGCCCCGCCTTCTGAAACGCATCGATTTTTACAAAGCTTATCGATCTAAAAGGGACGTGTCCTCTGATTGGCCAGCTTTTCAGTGCGTTGTAATTGGCCGAATGCCTCAAGCGTGTGACGGAAATGTTGCACCCCTTACTATGCCGTCTCCCAGGCCAGCAGCACGAGACTCAGTCCTGCTGCTCTGCTCGTGCACATCCCATCATCGTTTCTCTTTTTGCGGTTCAGTCAATGTACTGTTAGAAGTAACTGAATAACTTGGGATATTGGTTTATTTCGCATCAGAGGTAGTGTCAGGCACGATTTGGTGAACTGGTTCGACCGGTTCACTAAGAAGATCCGGTTAAATAGAAAGATTCGTTTGCAATCTGGACATCACTAGACGAGAAAAAAAACAATAAAACCCATTACAAACAAGGCATTTGTTGCATCCAGTGGGGACATAATCACTGATTATAATGACAAATACTGTCTTTTTACGTGCTGCGCTGCGTAATGTTTATTACTTGTATGTTTTTGTGATCTGAGAAACAACAAACAACAAGCCTACTCTACTGCTCAAAACTCGCGTTTGAATCATCATTGGCAAATTATTTAAATATAAAAAAATGTACCTACAGGCATTGAGTCAGAAGCGCCAAACTGTCCTTGCAAAGTTTAAACTGCCCAACTTTATAGAAACAGCCATTGTGCCACAGACGCATTGCAGGCTACTGGTTCAGGAAACATAAAATGCGCAGCACACATCTGAATATTTGGGTTGAACTGTTCTGGAACAGTGTTGAAATACAACTTAAACACTGATTTATAGTCATGTCCTCTTTTGGAAGGCCAACAAAGTTTCACTTCAACGAAACACAAAGTGACTCCACAACATGGCAGCTGCGGCAACAGAGAGAATAAAAGTCATGCTTTATTTCTTTGCCTGAACATTTGTGCGGCATTATGCAAATCTTCCCACACAGTGATGTAGAGATGTGGGGGCATGTTAGAACGAGCCGTTTTAAGGGGTGTGGTTGACCCCTAACTTTTATAAAGAATATCTCTTTGGATTTGAGACTTTAGTCTTTGCAACTTTACAGATCTTCTTTATGCACCAAGAGCTTGTAACACTCCAAAGAGAAAGGAAAGATTGAAATCGCATCATATGACCCCATTAAGGAGCATTCATAAAAAAAAAATTGATGAAAATAAAAAAAATATTCTTAAGCATATTAAAATGATTTTTGAGAATTAATGTGGCCCTAAATACTTTAAGTGTTAAAATTAAAAATACTTTATTTTTTTATGCATATTTGTCACACTTGAATGATTCAGATCATTAAACACATTTTTAGTATTACACAAAGATAACCTAATTAAATACAAAATGCAGTTTTTGAAAATGATTTTAGTTTATTAAGGGAAAAAAGCTGTCCAAACCTGCCCAGGCCCTGTGTGAAAAAGTAATTGCCCAAATCTAATAGCTGGTTGTGCCACCCTTTGCAGCAACAACTGCAATCAAGCATTTGAGATAACTGGCGATGAGTCTTTCACATCGCTGAGGATGAATTTTGGCCCTCTCTTCTTTGCAGAATTGTTTTAATTCAGCCACATTGGAGGGTTTTTGAGCATGAATGGACTGTTTAAGGTCATACCACATAATCTCAATCGGATTTAAGTCCGGACTTTGACTTAAATTAATTAATGTATGTTTTTTTTTGCTATTCTGAGGTGGACTTGCTGGTGTGTTTGGGATCATTGTGATCATTGCTGCATAATCCAAGTGCGCTTGAACTTGAGGTCACAAACTGATGGCCGGACATTCTCCTTCAGGATTTTCTGATAGAGTGTAGAATTCATGTTTCTATCAATTATGGCAAATCGTCTAGGTCCTGAAGTTGCAAAGCAGCCCCAGATCATCACACTACCACCACCATGTTTGACTGTTGGTATGATGTTCATTTTATGAAATGCTGTGTTGGTTTCATGCCAGATTTTAAGGGACACCACACCTTCCAAAAATTTCAGCTTTTGCCTCATCAGTCCACAGAATATGGAGCCCAAAAGTCTTGGGGATAATCAAGATATTTTTTGCCAAATGTGGAGACAAGGGCTTTGTGTTCTTTTTGGTCAGCAGTGCCTTTTGCCTTGGAACTCTCCCATGGATGCTGTTTTTGCCCAGTCTCTTTCTTATTGTTGAATCATGAACACTGACCTTAATTGAATCAAGTGAGGTCTTCAGTTTTTTTTAGATGTTGTTCTGGGTTTCTTTTTATGACCTCCTGGATGAGCTGTCACTCTTGAGCCCCTTTCACACTGCACGTTGGACCCGGAAAATTGCCGGAACATTGCCGGGGTCGCCTTCTGTGTGAATGCAAACACGTCCCGGGATTGATTCCGGGTTGGGGACCTACTGTAGTAACATTGCTGGGTTCAGTCCCGGAATTAGCTCTGTGTGAACAAAAGCCAGAAACTAATGCTGTAAAAGGGTGTGTCGTAGTGATGATGCACGTTATCGAGCGACTCTTTTACCAGGTGTTTTGAAGGCAGATCAGCGTTCGCAAAAAATTTTTATTAAAAAAAATATGCAAACTGTAATGAAGCAGAGATCAGTTAGTTCCTCACTTTCCGCGCTCACGCTGAGATCGTTAGCCAGCTTAAGTGAAAGTTAACGTGCCTAGCGTTTTCGACTCATACATTACATCGTGTCTTTATGGGACCTTAGGGGTTGTGTGTGAACGCACGCACATATTCCGGGTAATCACTGGCAGTGTGAAAGGGGCAAAATCTAGTGATCCGGGAACAATTTCTGGGACACATTACCCGTGTATTTTACAGAATTGTAGTGTTCGAAAGGGGCTTTGGAGTAATTTTGGTAGGCCAGTCACTCCTGGAAAGGTTCAGCACTGTTCCAAGTTTTCTCCATTTGTGGAGAGTGGCTTTGAGTCCCAAAGCCATAGAAATGGCTTTATAACCCTTTCCAGACTGATACATGTCAACTATTGTGTTTCTCATCTGTTCTTAAATTTCTTTAGATCGCAGCATGATGTGTTACTCTTTAAGCATGCTTCACTTTGTCAGACAGGTTCTATTAAAGGGATTTCTTGATTCAACAGGTCTGGCAGTAATCAGCCTTGGTGTGGCTAGTGAAATTTAACTCAGCTTTCTAAAATAATGTGGTTAATCACAGTTCTTTCATGATTTAACATTTAAAATTAATTTTTCACATAGGGCCAGGTAGGTTTGGACTGCTTTTTCCCTTAATAAATGAAATCATCATTTAAAACATGCATTTTGTATTTACTTTGTATTTATTTTGTATTTTGCATTATCTTTAAGTAATATTAAAATTAGTTGGATGTTCTGAATCTTTTAAGTGTGACAAATATGAAAAAATAAAATATATATATATATATATATATATATATATATATATATAAATAAAAAAGGAAGGGGCAAAAACCTTTTCAGGGTGAATATATATGAATATATATACTGAATATATATATATATATATATATATATATATATATATATATATATATATATATATATATATATATATATATATATATATATGTATATGATATAAATAGATATATATGTATATGATATAAATAGATATATATGTATCTCTTAAAACTCTTATTTTGAATTTTAATAATATTTCACAATGCCACAAATCAATGCAGCCTTGGGTGTGCATAAGACATCTTAAAACCTCTTTCAAAAACATTTAAAAATGTACAGACTCCAAACTTTTGAATATTAATGTATGTATATGTATGTTTATATTACATTTAATTTCAATTGTAAAAAATACCCAAAGGCTCCAACGTGGCAGATGTCTCTCCTGGTAGATAGAACATCAAGACCCCTGTCTACAACTTTACGACAGACTAAATCATAACTTAGGGAAACACATTCCTCCTTATGTTATGAATTAGTGTGAATCCTCTATATATGATCCCTATGAACTGTATGAGACTACACATGTGGTGAATTTTACATGTATTAATTTAGCAGATGAATGCAGTGCAGTATCTCGCATGCAGAAGCGGAGGACCACCCAGGGCCTGCAGAGGAAGACAGAATCCGAGAGCAGGAACCTCATCGCCATGCAGATGACACTAGTCTATCCCCTCGACTCAGAGGTAAAACTCATAAAGAGTGCTTGTACACACACAATAGCATCTTCTTCCAGTGCTGGCAGTTCTATTGTGCTATATGGCAAGAGGCCATGCAGAGTGCCAATTATTCGTTTGTGATACATCCTTTTTTCCTGTCATTCCCGTTGTGGCGCGGAAGGCTGGTTTTGTTCCGACACTCGGCGTTCCGGCTGGCAGCTGTCAGCTCCGATACCGTCTACTGCTCTCAGTGTTCCCAGCCGCTCCAGTCGGAATTCCTAATTAGATTTGCCATTTTCACGCGTCTGATTGCCATACATAACAAACACAAAGAGGCCGCGGACATCGCACACACCACACACCTCTAACTGTAACAATTCATAACAATGCTCATTAACATGTATGGTGTGGCGGCATTGATTATGACATTACCATCTGAATGGATGACCTGCCCATGCAATTTCATTACCGGCTTGTAGATATGGATTAATAAACTTCTTATTCTGGTCCAGGGCTGGTTATTAATTACACAAATTAGTGAGGGCAGGGTAATCAACTTAGGGTCTGTTTGCCTTATAATACTTGATCTAAATTTTTAGCGAACATTGCTGTTGGGCAAGGCTGAGAGATCACCTCGTTAGCAAAAGTTTAATTCTGATCATAGTTCATGAGTCGTTTGCCTTAAAGGTCAGATCTGAATGTCAGAAGCGTTTTGAAATTGATTGGTGTTAAATTGAATCAATGTCATGTTCATGAAAAACAATAACAGTTAATGGATGAGGCTGAAACTGCCATCTGCAGAGGGAGGGAGGATAGATTAGAGCAGGAGAGAAATGAGAGAGAGAGAGAAAGAGAGACGTATGGACAGTAAGGAAGGAAGGAAAGCAAACAGAAGCATGGATAGGAAAAGGAAAAAGTCAAGAGGCAAGGAAGTTGGAAAGAGAAAAGACTGGAAAGGAAAAAAGGAAAAGAATGAATAAAAGAATAAAAAGTATTGTTCAGGAATAAAGGGAGGAAGGATCAAAGAGTGTTTCATATTTGTTTAATAGCAGAAAAAAAAAAAACAGACAGAATACTCATAGAGGCCTTTGATAGAAACAAAAACTAAAGAGTTTAGTCAACTTAAGTTCACAGCACTTCACTCCTTTATTTCTCCAAGAGTGGCTGTAGGTAATAACTACTATCAAAGTTTGCAGAATGCAAGCGTCTGTCGTTCTCTCCATCAATTCACTACCCCCCCCCCCACACTCACTCTGTTTCAAGTGACTGGAAGAATGCCAGCTGTTACAAATCCTCCTGATCCTTTACAAAGCTAGCGCACACTGATGGAAAAAAAAAGAGAGAGGAAGAAGATAGAGAGAGAGATTTACTTGTTCTATGAGGTCTTCACAAACACCTGGCTTCTCTCTCTCCACCTGGAAGAACAGCAGTCGTTTTCAGAATTGTGTGAAATTTCACACTCGTTTTTCACAACACATTTTAATATGCACTGTGCTTTTTCTCATTCCTCCTTCCATCCGTCCCTCCCTCGCTCACTCGCTCTCGGCTCCCGAGTATGAAATCCTTTCATTCTCCTTTATTCGCTGTTGCCAAACTCGGCCTCCCTGCCAATCATGGCTGAGCGACAGCACATACAATTTTCCGCCAGCAATTTGCCCCCTTAAGAGGAAAATTGCTTTGGATAGAACCTCTCCCAGCAAGACAACCACAATAAACAGCTACACCTGTAATGGCATTGGTGCTGTCAGCCCCGGGCTGGGACGGGCGTTCTTACACATCGAGGAGAGATGCTTTAAACCCACCCTGCCCTGTAATATCCACACCTGCGCAGAGCCGAGCGCTCCGCCAGTCCTCCTTTAAACATAACTCACTGCCATTGTGCCAGAATGACTGCTATGAAAGGCTTTTGTCAGATATGCCACGGGATGGCCTGTTTGTGCGTGCGTGCGCGGATTGTCATTTATTATATATTGTGTGGTTTTCTGTCAGTGCGCGTATTGATTTGCACACCGGCAGAGAGGCAGAGGTCACTTTGATCGGCGTGAGATGAAGAGAGGGAATAGCAGAGAGCTGACATTCCATTAGCTGAGAGAAAAAAGGACTCCAAATAAAGAGGGAATATGTTAAGGACAGGCGGCGCAGAGGGGTGATATGACTGTAATTAAGAGAAGAGAGAGAAGAGCAGAGTGTCTGCTGCGGGAGGCTATTGTCTGACGGAGACGGCCGAGATCCTGCTCTTATATTACATGCTTGACCTTTCGGCAACCGCACCCCCACCCATCCACTCATCCATTCTCCCTTATGTTCTTTCGCGGGTCTCGCTCACAATCAAACTTTTTGGCTCTCCTCATGTGCCCTTTTACTTCGGAGGCCTCGACCCAGATGGAACCCAGTTGTTTTTATTATGGTCAGATAAGAAAGATTGGTCATCTGGACCATGGGGTTGTCTTTTCCAGCGGTGACCTCAGATGTCAAAACGGTTCATATTTGAGGGTTAGTATTAGGGTGCATTCTGGACACTTCATCTCAGTGACAAAAGTGGCCCATTTACTTGATTTCAGCTTACGCTGACCCTTTCCAATGGCACTGGGGAAAACATGTGATACCTTAATAAACAATATTCTTTGAGAAACACACTGAGCCATCACTAACATTACATTTGATATCTGTGTACACGGGTGTGTGTGGCAGTCAGACAGCGTTTATTACTTAGGCGTTTTGAGGTCTGCATCTCCTCAGAGTGTCAAAGACATAAGAGCACTACTTTATCATTGTTTTGTCTGACTGGGGATCCCACAGGGGCACGGTGTGTGTGTGTGTGTGTGTGTGTGCGCGCGCGCGCATGTGGTGTGTGTGTGTGTAGACAAAGAGCAGGCCCTCTGGATGGGTTTGTATTTTGTTCTGAGCTTTCTATTTCAGGCTTTGCAACAAACTGGATATTCATTTAACATTTAGCATATTTGTGTTATGAATGTGTACGGTTTCAATGCTCTTAACCCTGCTGGAGGAGGGGGAGTGAGAAATTGAATGAGCAAGTCAGCAAGTAAACAGGAATAATAAAGCAATAGAGAAAAGGAAGCATACTGACACTGTGCTCTTATGCCATACCCTGAATTCTGATATGAATGAATCATGATGGAAACTTAATCCAGAGAGTGAGTCATACCCCTCTTTTTGTTTCTTGAAAGGTTCCTGAGTGTAGCAGATTTTGGAATAAAACCGGAAGAAAAAAGTTTAGATTCAGGGCTTGTATGCACTAACAGTACATAATGCCAACCTACTGTAGGGTGGCCATCTGTCCAGTTTTGTCAGAGTTTTAAAATACAATGTCCTCCTACTGACACAGCATTGAGTCCAGACATTTATTTGACACTTTTAGATTTTATCCAATAGTAAATTATCTTTTTTAAAGGCTAATTAAGTTAATATTAAGTGTGGTTTTAGACACAATATTGTAAATACTGACCGTTGCTCTATTACACCAGTGAAAACAGTTCCAAACAGAATCACAGCAGAACATTTGCATCTCTGCAAACACAGTGATGTCTGTTCCTGAATGATTCAGTGTTTTCGAATGAATCAGATGTGGTCTAAATGGAAATAGGGGTCCACGCACACCCCCCGGCTTTTTTATCCCACCTGATTTTTTAAAAATCCTTAAAGTGTCTATTTTCATAATCTGCCAGGTGCCGAGCTGAGATAATGTCCCAAATGGTTCTTTTTTAACCCTTTGCTGCACCCGACCGGAACCCGAAAAATCTAAAAGTGAAATAAAAAGTGGCATAACATTATAAAAGTAAACAACATACAGAGACAAATGAACACATTTTCACATACAATTCTGACCCCAGGAATTTTAATGGAATGGTTATTTTTGACATTTGACAACATATTGACCTTATTCCCGGGACAAAAATAGCAAAAAATGGCCAAAGATGTGTAGAGGATCAACTATTTTTTCGTTTTCTCAAGCACATAGGGTCATTTTTTTTTCCACAACCTGTTATTTCTTTATCATTCAAGTGTCTATTTTAAGATTAAATTGGGTACCAAGCTGAAATAATGTCCAAAATGCTTTATTTTTAACCCTTTGCACCAAACCCGAAAAATCTAAATATGATATAAAGTGGCATAACTTTTGATGTAAACAACTCACAGAGACAAATGGACACATTTTTCAATACAATTCTGACCCCAGAAATTTAATGGAATGGTTATTTTTGACATTTGACAACATATTGACTGTTTTTTTTTTTTTTTAATTTATGGCCAAAAAATAATAAATAATAAAAGTTGACCTAAACTACTCATCATCACTGAAGAGATCTTCTAAGTCTATTTCTACCAGCACTTCATCCTCATCATTATGTTCATACTCTCCATCCTCTTCACCCACAGACAAGTTGTTGTAGTTGGAACCAGCTGGCTGCTCTTCTGACTCTGCTCTCTGAGCCAGTTACCTCAAGAAGAGAAGGAGGGAGAATGGGTCCAATTGTCCAAACAGGGTTCCAACACCTCCCTCCTCTCCTGTCTTCTCCCAGCCCATGCCTGGATCATATGGTTTGGGGCTCTCGATTATTGCCTCGTCTGCTCTCTTATAGCAGGCAACTCTGTAGTTGGCTCTCTGTACATGTGGGATGAGACAGACTTTGGGGGATGGCAGGCGTTCCAGGGTCTACTTTTAATTTTGATTCCAGGACTTTATCAGCACCGGCCATTTTTCTCAGCATCTTGTCTCGTACTGTGTCAACTGATGTCATCCATGCTTGGGCCATACATGATGCACGTGAAGCTCTCCATCTCCTGTTGAAGCTCATCTGTGACCAGCCAGTCTGTACCAAGCTGCCTGAAAGCATTGTGGAGTTTAGGATTCTGCTGTAGCTTCTTCAGGGGATTCACCTTTCCTTTGCCTTTAAAAGTGCTGGTACAGTCCCAGTAAAGACAGTAAAGACATAGAATCCCAGCAGAGTGCTACAGTAGTCAGGGCCCAGTGATTCAGACAGTTCTGTCCCATTAATGAGTATGCGATGTTTGCCAGAGCCATGGTCAAGGTAGATTGAGAGGTTGATCTTGCTGGCATGGTAGAGGAGGATCATCAGAATGTCTGTGTCAGGCGTCCTCACCACACAGGGACTTGTACCCCCATTTGACAGCCTGGTGGAGGTACAGGACAATGTGGCTGTCTGTCTCCTCCTGGTTGGACGGCAGTGCATAGATCTCAGAAGTCTGGACCTGTAACAAATTAAGAAACTAAATACTACATACATATTGTAATAATTAATACATAATACAACAACTGCATGAACTTCAAATGTTTACGAGCCCAAATATGGTCATGTGTGAAGTCGAGAATATTCACACTTCCAGAGCCATTTGGTCTACCTATCATTGTAGAGCCTAAATATTTTTTTTCATAGCATTGTGTGACTGCTTAAGACTTCTGTCAACTTACCTTTCAGTTTGTTGATGTTAGGTCATAGGATTTCCCGTTATCACACAGCACTGCTTTCATACTATTTTCAATCCGGGATGCTGCCTCATTGCTCCCCCAGACCTTGAGAAGCAGGTCACATAGCTGCTTCTTGTTCAGCTCATTATCAAGGAATGACTTAAAGTCATAGGGCTTCCGGGTATTTGGACCGTCAATTATATACTTCTCAGTAAAGCCACGCCTGAGCCTCTCCTGGGCTTTGATGGAATCTGTCTGGTAGCAATCTGTGGAGAACACAAAATGGTGCCTGGCAACCATTAGGTCCAGGACATGCATGCAAATCTCTCCACAGGTTGGTGGGAGGTTGGATATCATGTGGAAGAGGGCATTGCCATCCTGTATGTAGAGGGCACCCTTGGGGTAAGTTACTTCTTCATCCCTGTCCTTCAGCAGATGGTAAAGGATGGTGGCCTTATTTGTTTTGGCAAAATAGCCATCAGGAGAGCCAAGGGCATGAGGAACAGGTGAGAGGGGATACCGCATGAGTTCTTCAAGGTTGATGGGCATCTCCATAATCTGTGACTTTTACAAGTAGCTGATAGGCAAGGTTACTCTGCTCCTGGTACACAAAGAGCTGTAATGGAAAGTAAAGAAATGAGGAAGGCATAAATACAACATAGCTGTAACAGAATCTATTTTGTGTAATGAAATGTGCAATTAGTATAAGTTAAATCAATATCCACCTTCCCTTGCTCAGATGTAAGTTTGACCCTCTTGCTGCAGTGATCCATCGTCTTGAGCTTAAGGTTTCTTGAGGTGGTCCAAGAACTCCTTCTTCTTGGAAACAAAGTGCTCTTGGATGAACTGCTCCTTGGCAGCCCTCCCTGCAGCCTCGGCCCGCAGCACGTCAACCTCAACCTCTGGATTGATTGGAGCCCCAGATGCTAGGGAGTACAGGCGGCTTTTGTCAGGGATTCTCCAGGGATTTGTGAAGCCCTTGATGGCAGCAATGACACTCTGCACCGCCTCCTCAGACTTTTTGATCTGGGCAGGCTCCAGCTCATGGTGCTTGCCTGCCTTCGGCATCTCAGGGTCGTCAATCTCCAGAGTAAGTTCATAGAGCTGAGCTCGGGTAGAGGTTGTGCGGCACCACTTCTAGTATGCACCGCAGTTGTTGAAGAGGCCGAGTAGACCACCTGCAATGTAGAGAGAGAGAAGTCTTAATTTTATCACAACAACCAACACGAGACTGTAATTATGTTTGTGTTCACACATTGACATACCTGAAGACTTCGCAAACTTCATGAATGTCTCCTCCATGGTCTTGTCCACTGCTGCAAGAGCCCCTGGGATCAGAGATCTTGCGACCGATATGGCTCCATGCTTGATGTAATCAAGAGCACCAGGATGAGAGAGGTCAATGTTTGTTAGAAAGGCCTCAAACCAGGTCAGGTACCTGTAGGAAATGAATAATAAATAACGTTTATACTTCAAGTAAGCTCCCACTTACTTATTTTTATATTGTGTATTAAGGGAATGATTGCATATATTACCTGGAGTAGTTGTGGCCATCATATGCAAAGAATCTGCAGAAGATCTGCTGAAGATCTGCCATGGCACCACTGCAGTGGTGGAAGAGCTCAAAGTTGTTGGTTTTCACTGCAAAATCCATCATGAAGACCAGCCTTGCATGATCCATCATGGAGAGCCAGAACATGCCTGTTTTGACCAGATGGACCTTGCGTACTTTATCTTGGTATTGCTTGTACTGATTAATCAGGTTGAGGAGTGAGGGATTCTTCAGAGTGGAGTCAAGGTTCTCGCAAGTGCAGCAGTGGATGAGGTTGATGAGGGTCTCATGTGGGATGTCTGGTTTATCCTCCTCCAGGAAAACATTGATGAGTAACCATTCAAGTGCCTCTGTGAACGCCCTCAGACTGAAGAGAGCCTTGGCGTATGATTAGCCGCTCAGAATGTTTTTCAGGCAACCACTGGTTGCGAGGCCAGCTTCTATGAGGATCTCAGCGTAGCCAGCTCCATGACACTTGTGCCCAGTGAGCTTGCCTATGTAATTCATGGCCTTATGGAACTTGCCAATGAGGATCACATGCTTACTGAATTCCTCCTCATACTTCCATACTATAGGACAGGCCTTCATGACCACTCCCAGGTCAAACGTGTTGATAGTGTATGGCTGTCCAACCTCCTCCATTGCTGCCTCGGACCTCTTGAGTATCTCATACACTACTGCATTGTCTGTAATGGGCCTGGTTGATGGGGGTGTAAAAGTCAATTGTAGATTTCCTAGAAGGCACTTTCCCTGTGCTTGAAATAAAACCACCAAATCCAGGCACCTGCTGCTTTCCCTGGCTGCTTAACCATCAGTAGAGGAAATGGGTGTTGTACTGCAACATTGAGGCATCATATGATTCTTGGTTCTCAGCAGGAGGGGTGAAGTTGGCATTGTTGGGGAATTTGGGGTCAGCTCTTTTGAATGCCAGCTCTGGGAACGTTTCAGGAGGCATGATATTAAGGCTTATCATCTTGGATGACCTGTCATAGAGAGGAAGTGTCCTCTTCTTGGTGCTCACATGGCTCTCTTTCACCTCTTGAATCATGATTCCCCCGGAATCCCCCGCTGTTTACAACATTTGAGCCATGAACGTTGGTTGTGATTCTGTTCAGGTTGTCCCACTTGCTGTGAAAAAACAGTGTTTCCCTCGCCGGTGATGATTTGAGGGGTCAGGTGGGTGGAAATGTCATCAAAAGCCTTGGCCATTGCTGTCTCAAGTTCCATACTGAAGTCATATGTTTCTGAGTGTCCTAGTTGTGAAAGGATGGTTGTGAGCTACAAAGACAGAAAATTGCTTTAGTAAATATCAAAATCAAATACCTGTGCCAAAAAGAGTTCAGCATTGACAATGTAGGGACCTCGAAAGCAGTAAATTAACTTATAACTCACCTGTTTGCTTCGATAGGAGGATGTGCTTTGGGAGTTTCCACTTGTTGTTAGTTGCTGCTCGACACACATCTTGTGTAATCGAAAAGACCAGCCTCTGTGTCTTCTCGCACTTTTCGCCATCAAGTGTCCCAGTCACCACTGAGCTGAGAAATTGTACAAGTTGCTCTGGAAGAAGCACGTCCATCTTCACAGCATCTAGCTCCTGTGCTGTCGGGGGCCATGGTAGATCCTTTGACTCTTTGAATGCCTTTATAATGTGAGAATGGAGGGTGAGTGCTGCTTCTTGAAGTTGGTCAGCTGTTTCAAGTTTGTACGCACATCCAACTGCTTCATCTACAGTAATGCTAGAGCTGTATATGAGGTTCGACTTAATACACCCATGTTGTTGCACCTTGGAGAGTGTGAGTTCATGAGAGATGTCTTTGTCTCCTTGTAACCGTCTTGCCAATTTCTCACTGCGGTATTCAGGATTAGAAAACCTTGATTTTTCCAATGTCTTCATGTACAAGTTGCACATGGATCTTAGCTGGACAACCTCTTTGCATTCAATCACATTCCTAAGAATGTAATCCTTTACCACACAATATGACTTGTTATGTGCTGCTATCTTCTGGGCCTGCAGGCTGTCAATGTTGTCTGCTGCCTTTTCTACTCTCTCCCTTCCACGCTCATGGGTTTGGTACTCTGTGTTGAAGTTGTTTCTGCATGATGGATGATACTTAGCTTCCATTGCAAAAAGGTCCTTGCCCTGCACCTTGCGATAAAGAGCCTCTTTCTTTAATTCCTGTGCCCTAGGTTCAATAACTTTCCAGGCTGGCTTGTGTTTCCAACTCTGAAACTTTGTAAGCTCTTCAGTCTTGCCCTTGAACTTGGATTTTGCTTTGTCACAGAAAATGCACTGATTGGGAAACAAGAAGGAACACCTTCTTGGAGCTCCTTCAGATTGAACTGACAGAGATTTGACATGGCGCTGAGACACTTGTAAAAGATCTATTTTCCCTGTAAAGCTTTTATAGCAGTATTGGTGATAGCCAATTGTATCCATAGACAAGTCCTCTAATTTCAAAATATCCCTCATGTGGTATGGTGAACTGACGTCTTTACAGAGTGTCATATCTCATATACTGTGTAGATATGTTAGCTTCTCGCTTGCCCTCCCCACCTGCATGTGTTGAGTGTTGTAAAATTACCATACTCAGAAAGAGTTGATACATGTAAAATACGTGTTAGGGAACGAATCCTCTTTGGAGGCACTTCAGCTGTGTTACAATGTTTAATTTTCCCCATGGTAAGTATGTATGAAGTATTGAGCCTGAACAAAAAAAAAAAAAAAAAGCTAAAAAAAACTTTAGCTAGAATACAGATTCGATTTCCAACTAGTAAAAACTGTTGCAGTGGGACATGGCGATCTGCAGGTACTTACTGAAACCGAAAGACTGGCGATCTGCAGGTAACCGCCCCTGCAAAGCCCCTTAAATTCAAAAACTGGCAGTTGATGCTCAGTCAACTTTTTTGACCTTTTTGGATTTTTTTTTTAAGTTAATTTGCTTTGTTTTGTTAACTTCAAAAGTAAAGCTATTTTAAATATCTTAAGGTTCAGGATAGGTGAAGTAAATGGTTCAAATAAACCCTATTTCAGGCTGTTAAGTATAATTAAAACGCTGTCAAATTGCGCTTTTTTTTTGCTCTTTTTGACCACAGATGGAAATAACAATTTCTGGGGTCAGAATTGTATTGAAAAATGTGTCCATTTGTCTCTGTGAGTTGTTTACATCAAAAGTTATGCCACTTTATATCATATTTAGATTTTTCTGGTTTGGTGCAAAGGGTTAAAAATAAAGCATTTTGGACATTATTTCAGCTTGGTACCCAATTTAATCTTAAAATAGACACTTGAATGATAAAGAAATAACAGGTTGTGGAAAAAAAATTACCCTATGCGCTTGAGAAAACGAAAAAATAGTTGATCCTCTACACATCTTTGGCCATTTTTTGCTATTTTTGTCCAGAAATAAGGTCAATATGTTGTCAAATGTCAAAAATAACCATTCCATTAAATTCCTGGGGTCAGAATTGTATGGGAAAATGTGTTCATTTGTCTCTGTATGTTGTTTACTTCTAATGTAATACCACTTTCTATATCATTTTTTGATTTTTCGGGTTTTGGTCGGGTGCAGCAAAGGGTTAAAAAAGAACCCTTTGGGAGGTTATTTCAGCTTGGTACCTGGCAGATTCTGAAAATAGACTCTTTAAGGATTTAAAAAAAAATCAGGTGGCATAAAAAAAGCCGGGGGTTGCGCGTGGACCTCTATTTCCATCTAGACTAGTGAGTCAGTTATTCAATGACCCATTCATAAAGACAATCACTTGCTGTTTTCCAGAACGAACGAATGAATGAATGAATGAATGAATGAATGAATGAATGAATGAATGAACCATTAAGACATTGACTTGCTGCCACTTACTGGTGGTAGTTTCATACATGAAGTATAAATATATATTTTTTAACATTACATATTTCTATTTTTAGTATATTTTATATTTAAACCCTTAATTCAAAATTAACCTTATTTAAAATCTTATAACATTTATTATGCAATTGTAACTGCAGTGTACATGCATTCATGGCATCTCTGAGCAGCATTAAACTGTCTTTGTAAATACTTCTAAATTCCTCTTTAAATGCAGCTTCTGTGGCACCTCTCCAGTGAAAAGATTGTTTAAACTGATTTAATTTGTAATAGCTCTAAAGATTTATAATAATGATGTCTTCCTATTCCAGTTGCATTCATTGAATAGATTTACGAATTTACATAAAAAGCACATATTTAAAAAGGTAAAAAATATTCATGCCATAGGTTTGGGTTTGTTTTCAGTTTTTACCCTGGCTTCACTAAATGCTGTGAAGTGTCCTCCTTTTTAGCCACCATGCTGCATGTAAACCTCACCACCGTGAATCGGAACCCAAGAACCTCACTAGCTCCTGGAATATTTGTTAAAATGTCAAAGACAGCCTTTGTGATGATATTGAACATAACTCAATTTAATTACATTTATAAGTAATTCACACAGATGAATCAATTTCATCATGTCACCATTTCTGTTCACTATTGTACAAGGGCCAGACACAACAATAGCTGGGTCACGCACAAAGACCTTTCTTAAATTGTAAAGCAAGCAAGTGCTTAAAACAAGCAAATGTTACAGTCAAACAAAGAAACAAGGATTGCTGGGGGAAGGGTTACATCACGCAAAAGTGATTAATATTTGCTTTCAGAATGACACTGGCATGATGCATGGGTGCTTCAGTCATGCAAATGAATATCTTAAAGAGACGAATCACAGCAGCACCAGTAAAGTTCAACAGGCAGATTTGCATATTTATATTAGCTGTAACAGATAGTAAGTGCATCAGGGAGGAGGAAATATAATGCATTTGTCAAAGTACGCCTCTAACATGGCCGAACGCTGAGCTTATTAACTTCTAAAATTCTGATATCTTCAATTATTCACACAAAGCATGCCTCGCTAGATGTATTGTAGGACATTTTGACAAAAGGAACAGGCATTAGAGAGAACATAATGACCCAAATGGAGCCTGTACTTATTATAAAAGCACAGATATCAAAAGCAATATACCACTGATCCAAAACAATACAGCTATACTATAACTTTACCATTGTGATGTAATCATAAAACAGCCTAGACAGTGGGCTTGTGTCAGAGTTATGGTTAAGGCTACACTCCCTGCATTAAAAGCAACCTAAAATCATTTATTGCTTCCTCTTTTAACATATATTAATCTGAGCAAACCATTCAAACAGAATCTCTTAAAAAGGGGTGTAAATGGAAATCTCTCAGCTTTTGCTATACCTTTTAAAACAATCCAAACATTATCACTACACAGCTTCTGCTAGTATGAAATAACAAAAACACATTTCGAATGATCCGTTTTAAACTTTAAAATATATACACACTACTCTGTAGAAATTAGGATTTGATAAGGTTTTAAATGTTTTTGAAAGAAGTGAAATGCTCACCACGGTTGCATTTATTTGATCAAAATGAAATAAAAACAGTAATATTATGAAATATTATTAAAGGTTAATTGTTATACACTTAAAAATAATGCTTCCAAAAGGGGGTTTTCACAGCAATGCCATAGAAGAACCAGTTTTGGTTCCCTGAAGAACCTTTCAGTGAACAGTTTTTAAAATAACCTTGTATTTTTCTGTGTGAGGAACATTTTAATCTAAAGAACCTTTTTCCACTGTAAAGAACCATTTATGGAATGAAAAGGTTCCATGGATGGTAAAGGTTCTTTGTGGAACCATTAATGCCAATAAAGAACCTTTATTTTTAAGAGTATAATAACTTACAATTTAGTAATTATTACAGTGTGATTTATTTTTGTGATGGCAAAGCTGATTTTTCACGAGCAATTACTCCAGTCTTATATATTAATATCTAATATACTGATTTCCACCTCATGAAACATGATTATGAGCTCATACAGTGATTATTTATTTAAGGAATCTGTGATTACATTTATTTCTGGATTATTTGATGAATCGATTGTTCAAAGGAACAGCATTTATTTGAAGTATACAACTTTTGTAACAATAACTGTCTTCAGTGTCCCTTTTGATCAATTTAATGCATCCTTGCTGATATAAACATATTAATTTCTTGCAAAAATCAAATCAAATAAATAAAGACCTTACGGACCCTAAACTTTTGAATAGTAGTGTATTTAATGTCAAATATAATCAGAAATGCTCTCTTTGAACTATTTAACCGAAATTTCCATCTATATTACAGAGATCGTTTTCAATCTAAATATGGGGTGTATTGTATAGATTTCACATGCTCTCTAACAAAATGTGATATGCGATGAGTTAATCTACTCATCTTCATCCTCCCACACTAATGGCCAACTGCCTCCCTATTCATGATTACAACTGATAATATTATGTGACGCTACATGTAATTTATGGACGGAATAACATATGCAATATGTGAGTGGTTGTATGCTGCCTTGACGAAAGGTGATACACAAAATGAGAGATTGAATATTCAATTAGTAATCTGCTGAGCCATATGTTAAGCACTCAAGCCGTTCCTTATTCTAAAGAATATTTTGAAGAACAACTCCATTTTGAGCCATATCAATGAACGCCATTAGTTTAATGCAGTCCAGAGGAGTGAACTGTAACTTTATCTGTGTGCAGTGAGCCATGAATGGTTGGGGTTAGTGTTGGCAGACACTCAATCTCTTGGGTTTGCTCATTGTTTTCATCAGGTGCACTGTTCCTATTCATAGTGTTAAACAGGCCATTATACAACTGCAATTACAACACACTCCACCGCTCTGCAGGTGCTAGGAACCCTGGCAAAAACGGGAGTTTTAGCTTTGCTCACACTCGAGGTGAATGGCAACCCAGACTTTGTGATTGCCACTTTTGTAGTGTTGGTTCACTGCATCAGTGTTGCCAAATTAGGATAGTTTTACACCACTGCTTGCTTTACACTATGCCATGGCGGTAATGTAACCCTGAGGAAAAGGTTTTAGTGTTGTAAATGTTGTGCGAGTCTCACGTGTTAGTTTGACTTCATTGCAGGATTTTGGCTCTGAAATTTGGCAGCCCTAAAATACTGCCAAAACATGTCATGCTGTTTTTAAATAATGTACACTGTTGGTCTATAAGGGTGCATGCATTTGATCCAAATAGAGTCAAAACAGCACTATTGTGAACTATTATTACAATTTAAAACAACTGTTTTCTGGCGATCAAGAACTATTCATTTTTATTATCCGTGTTGAAAACAGTTGTGCTATGTAATATATTTGTGGAAATGATTTTATTTGTGGAGTCTGTCTGTCTGTCTGTCTGTCTGTCTGTCTATCTATCTATCTATCTATCTATCTATCTATCTATCTATCTATCTATCTATCTATCTATCTATCTTTTTTCAGGAGTTTTTGACAAATAGATGGAAATTAATTTGAAATAGAATTATTCTGTAATGGATGGATGGATGAGGGAAAGAAAGGAACAGAGAGATTCCAGGCACAGCGTGGAAGAAAGTCGTAAGTGACTTGTGGTTTTTGTGGCAATATTTCTTCATCAGCCTTAACTGGAGCAGACAGGTCCCAATTAGCTGGATTTACTGTATGCTTTTCTTCAGAAATATGAACAAGCTACAGTCATTTCAGCACTGCAGTGATGATAACACCAAATCGAATCAGAGAGAGCAAAATGGATTTTAAAAGCCTGTTGCTGTAATGCTTTTACTCATAACCGACCATTTCAACCACATGCTTAACTTAATTCCCCTCAGAGAGACAGGCTGCCTGAAATATAACCGGGTCATACAAAGAGACTCCTTCTCTGCATTTAACAGGCAGAAGGACACTTCAACTTAGTTGTATGATGGGATGAATTACAGCCTATGAGAGAATAACAAACAATGCAGAAATTTCATTACGGTTTCCCACAATAACTGAATTATGGAGGACAAAACTCCAACAGATAAAAAGATGGAGAGATGGATTGATGGGAAGCAGTATGTTGGTTATTGACAGGGACAGATATGGTAGTTCTTGGGATTCTTAGACACACTGATGTTATTCAGCTAACGTTGAACATGTAGACGCCATTTTGCACACCAGTGAGAAGCACACACGAGCAAATATGATGGATTTACATTCAGCAAAGTAACTTTCAGCTCAAATGGATGAAAAAGCAACCAGACACGTTCACTCATGTGCATGTTCTCAAGCAACCAAAACTTGTTCACATTTCTCGCTGATTCACACTGTTGTTGTGATGTAGATCTGCACAACTTTAGCTTATATTCTCTGATGGAAAGGATGCCAAACTCTGGGTAATTACTGTATTGGGTTGTTATGTAGTTTCCATGGTGGGTGAAAATTCACTGTACACTTTATGAGCTCATAAATCAATACAAGAAAAAACAGCAGTTAAGCATCCAATAGAAGCTATTAAATCACTTAGCTGGATATTAAGTCAGGCTATGTCAGCTGCCAATACTTTTTAACACCTCCTGCTAAGCAAGCAGTATAGACCGGTGCTGATTGCTTCAACTTTTACACATACTGAAATATTCACCAAGGCACAGAGTGCTGTCACAACACTGGCAACGAAGAGATGATTATGTGCTATATCACCGGGTGAAAAGGAAAAGAAAGAGAGAGAGGTGGAATTTATTAAGTGGGATTTTAAACTTGGGAGTGTTTCATGCCACATTGTAGGAGATATATGGGAAAAACAGGATAAATCGGTTAAATAATTGTATAGATCCCAAATACACACATTTAGATGCACTTTAAAAGTTTGACTTCAGCAGAGCAATATTTCAGCTTTTTAAAATATTTTGTAGTCTGACTGAAATGGTACCAGAACTAACTGTGCTGATAATGTGATTGTAGTTTGGCTTCATTAGCATGTTTACATGCTGGTCTTACTACAATTAGCATTGTGCACTTGCTCCAAAATACAGAGGTGATGTGCAAGGTGCATTTAATACTTCAATAATTTATTATGTATTGTGTCATATAATCTTTGGCAGCTGAAGACTGTTGTTTGAATATGGGTTAAATGCCATTTTGAATTTAACAAGGATGGACATGCTCTCTATAAAGGTCCTAGATCACATAATTTTCACAAGTCACATCTTTTGATTACTATTTATTATTATTATTTTTCAGAAAGACATTTCATCAGCTGAACAGTTGATATGTTGTTAAACAACAGTACCATCCATTGAATGTACTGTGCTGTACTTCTTCCCTCTCAGCCTCATTTTCATTCCCGTCAAACTCTAAATATGCCACTACTTCCTGTCTATTAAGTCTATTTTAGCTTGATTATAAATGTAAACACATGATGTGTTTGGAGACTGAATCATATCAATCATAATTGCGCTAGATGTAATCAATCTTACCCACAGTGCTCTGGGGTCAGGTAGGAAACACATTCTCATTTACAATCAATTACACCTCATCAGAGAGAGAGAGAGAAAGAATAAAAGCAGGAGGATGAGAGAGCGAGAGAAAGATAAAGAAGGATGGCGTAAGGATGGTTCTTGCTCTACCTCTATAAATACCAGCAGGAGGGCCTTGGCCTGCAGATCAATGCAGTGCAGTTCTTCTGTCAGGACTGTAATGGTGTAATGGCAGCTGGCTTTCTCATTGCTAGCAATCAATAGCCCGTCTCTCCTGGCCTCAGACCGGGGGACACGGTGTATGTGTGTGAGACACTGGCTGGGGTTAAATGACAACCACAGGGCTCCTGACTAGATTTTAGCCTTGTTTTACCTGGTGACCCCTACCGGCTTTACCTCATCTCCGTCTGGAGACCCCAGAAGCACAGAGGTGAGGAGAAGAGCACCTGCATCTCCAGAGCTACTTAAATACTATAAACAGTTATCTCATGCTGATCTAAGATTTTTGATTATTATTATTTAATATTTTTATATATTAACATTAAATGATTTAATACTTTACTTTAGTGTATCCATGAAATCCACTCTGCAGTCAAGGCATTCCTCGCTAATTTGGCCAATTATTGTCCACAGTGAGTCAGTTCACGTCTTTTTGCTCAAGAACAAATTTAAAGACTACCTTCTGTCTCTCTCGCACTTGCAATCTCGCTCTGTTCCACCGTCTTTGCTTCTCTCTTGTCTTTTCACCTATTACCACTAATATGGAGAACATCTCTAAACTTGAGCTAGAATTTTAATGAAGACAATGCATTCAATAAGACTGAGATAGAGAGCAAGAGAGAGAGAGAGAGAACTGAAAAAGCATCAAACAAACAGAGATGGACAGATGAGCACACACTTTGAGAGACTGATACACAAACTGACACAGGCCTTCAGTGATAGACAGAAAGGTACACACACTCGTACTCGCACACAGACACAGATGACAGTAGAGGGAACCTTCTTGATTCCTGACAGAATACTATTTTACAATAATACCTATGAAACAATCTCCAAGTTTGAATGAATGAATAAATGTATACTGTCCATACACACTAAAGTTTGGAGTTAATGAAAACTTTTAGCAAGGATGCATTAAATTGATCAAAAGTGACGGTAAAGACATTTATAATGTTACAAAAAAGATTTTTATTTCAAATAAATGCAGTTCTTTTGAACTTCCTATTTGAAAAAAAAAAAAAATAATAATAATAATTTCTTTGTGCGTGTGTGTATATAAACAATTATCAACTTTTCCACAAAAATATTAAGCATAACTTTTTTTCAACATTAATAAGAAGAAATAAGAATAACAAATTGTCTGAAGGATCATGTGACACTGAAGACTGGCTGCTGAAAATTTAGCTTTGCCATCACAGGAACAAATTACATTATAAAATATATTAACATTTACATTGTAATAGCTTTGAAAGCATAAGAAAAAAAAAATCTTGTGTCCCTAAATTTGTAAGCTTTTTAAGTGTGTGTGTGTGTGTGTGTTTGTATAATATTTTCAGTTATAATTAACATATTTTGTCATCTAAGAAATCTCTTTTCTTTCACTAAAGATGTTGTTGCCTATTCTGAACTTTAAGCGCAGTTTTCCCTCTCGTTTCTGCAGAATGCTGTACACTCCAATGCTGCACTCCTGTAATCCAGTGACAAATATATACCTGTGTACAGGGTAGTTGAATCATGACAAATTATTGCTTTAGTTTGATTTAACCTGAACCTTTAAAGTGCATGCAATCGTACTTGGACTAAAAAAAAAAAAAAAAAAAAACACAATTGAGACTAAATTTGCTCTGATAGCCCGAGGTCTAAGAGGGATAACAAGACATTCAGATTACACCAAACAATATAAAAAAGGTCATTTCTTTTTTTTGGTGCCATTGTGAATCACATTTAGTAAGAACATTTAGTATTTTTAGTGGATTGCACTCACAAATAACTGGCACATTCCTAAGAGGTAAAAATTGTTTCCAAGTGCATATGTGTGCTTTTGTTCTGTCCAGCACCGTGTTCCTGGTCTAAACCGCTCTGCTAATGAAGTTTATTCTTCACTGCTGTCACACATCCAGAATAACACACTCCCCCTTCTTTATATAATGATGTACAGCTCACTGAGTTCCCCACCATATCCTTTAATCCATACACACACATATAGTCTTTGCTACTACCATCACTCTCATGTTCTTACAGCCTTGCTAACACTCACTGTGCTACAAGAGAGAAAAAGAGGGAGTGTGTGTGTGTCTGTGTGTGTGTGTCGGAGTGTTTCTGCAGTGCTCTCTCCACAGGATGTAGACCACCGCAGTGAGTGGGATGACACTTTAGTATGTGTGTGTATGTTTTGAGCAAGTAGCAGTTAAAGTGACACACTTCCAGTCAACAGGTCCTAGTACAGTGTTCAAAAAACGTATCTAGCTAACAAGTGTGTGAAACAGACCGTGTGAATGCGTGTGTAACTATGTGTTTGTGAAAGACTTAAAAGCGTGAGTGTGTCTGAGAAAGATGGTGGGGGTAAGGGGAAAGTAAAAGTAATAAACAGTGTGTCCCTCTTTTTGACATTCAGTGTCATAAGTCAATAACAGTCTTTTTATTTTTCACTTTATGACTTAGATAAGCTTTTTGGGAATGATAAACGTGGTTTCATACCAGGAATAATAATAATAATAATAATAAAGAATATGATAAATTAAATAATTAGGATTTAATTAATTTAATTAATAATTTTATCTAAGGCATTAGACATAAACTGAAAATGGTGTTGACGTGTACAGTTGAGTATGCAGTCGTAGCAGAATCTGTCCTCTGGTAGCAGGTCTGTCTGACTCTACGGCAAGGCAGCATTTGCTGACTCTGTACATTGTCAGGACTTCTCTTTATCTTTCCAGGTATTCTGACAGTTTTAATTCTCTATTCAGAGACGGACAACATCTAATTTACTCCATTTAGTTGTAGCTTTTGTGAAACATTTTTTTATTTTTGTGTTTAATAATTAGACTTGCCAGTTGAGTTTTTATCATGAAGATGTTTTAGTTCTGTCTCACACAAATATATTGAATGCATTGAGAGGGATGTGTGTTTGTTGTCGCTAATTCTTGATAAAAGCTCAAACAAATAGCTTTTTGTCATGTTGTATCTGTATCTGACATAGGAATCATTAATGCATTTACAAAGGAAATTACAAGTGTAGAAATAATGTTATGACATTTTTTTAAATAAACGATTGAATTTGGAATAAAACAATTCATGAGAACATGGAATTATCAGTAAATTTATATATATATATATATAGAAATTTTAAATCATAAATCTATACAGTGGTCAAGTTTCTGTGATGCTGTATTATATTTACACAGAACCAAAGCATAATCAGAGCTGCTTGATAATAGAGGCTGTATGATAATTATTTAAACTTCAGCGATCATTATTCATGAATGTCCAAAATCAATGAAAATTAATTGGAATGGCTATTAAAATAGCTGCAGTGCACACATGAAAGACGCAGCTTTTTGTTTACAAAACAAAAATAAATAAACAACAATAATAATCATTTAAAAAATAAAATAAAATTGAGACTCAAGACTACTAAAATATAGCTCAATAGACAGGACAGAGCCTGCTCACCTTCCACTTTCTTTTCTTTTCTTTTCTTTTCTTTTCTTTTCTTTTTTTCCTTTTCTTTTCTTTTCTTTTCTTTTCTTTTTTTTTTCATTTCTTTTCTTTTCTGTTATTTTCTTTTATTTCTTTTAATGATCTTATTTATAATCTTACTTAAAAGCAATGAGACTAAAGCGAGAAAAGAGACTAGATCTTGCCATTTATTGCTCCAGTCTAAGATTCCCTGGATGTGATGTGGTGGTGTGTCAACATTGGCTACTTCTAGCTCTAAGATCAGGTTGTATTTTAAAAGTTAATACTACCATAGTATCGTTATCTGTAGCTCATCTGCTCTTTTGTACTGTCTTCATCTGCATTACACCTCTGTTCCCTAACGCCGGAGCCTGGCGAAAGCATTTATCAAACCCTGCACATCTCATTCCAGCATACGGACAGTGAGTTTTCTGTCAATTTACCCCACACACAACGTTTTCTTCTGGCCCTTCTGTTTAAATCGTGCTGGATATTATATGTTAAAAACAACAACAACACAATAATACGAGTTTTATTATGTATGATGTGTGTATTTGCACTCAAATGAGAACTCTTATCTACTAATTACATTCTATTCCTCTAACATCTGCATTCCAGCATCTCTCCTTCACACAAACACACGCACATTAATGAAGCTCCCGCAGCGGAACGTTAGATTTGAGTTAACCGAGCATCAGTCATAGCTGATCAAAAGATCTCTCGTGCTTTTATGGAAATTCGCTCTTGATCTCGGTCTTTACGAACGCGCAATTTAAAGACTGGAGAAACGAGGCGCGCTCCCATTAGTAGCCACTAGGAGGCGTTGCACTCCAGTCCACAGCTTGACTTAGTACAAAATGAACAGTGTTTTCTTGGTTTTTACACCCGTGAACACTGAAGTGTCGAGCGAGACTTGCTTTAGACGTAGAATTCGGTTATTTTATTTTTTTATTTAATTTTATCTTTATTTATTTATTTATTTATTTATTTATTTATTTTAAAATGTAATGGCAGGAGTGGGTTCTGTCGAGACTGTCTATTTGTCGTGTGTCCATGTTCACATAGCTGGGAGGATACAGCTAATGTCATTTTAATCTGCAGACAGATGTCATTGTCAGATGGGAATGTGCTTAACTTGGAGAAAAGACAAATAGCATATCACTTGAAAACAAATAAAGGGTTATTCTGCACATTGAAATATCTAGGTTTGCCTACAGGACACAAAATTAAGTAATTTAGTTCACCTGTGCTGATTTTCATTCTGATTTTATTCAGCTTCAGTTTTGTGGATGACAATGAAGATTAGGATTACCTATTTTTTTTATTAAATAAAATACATGAATCATGTTCATGTAATTGTTTGTTTAAATAAATGTTTTAATATAGGCTAAACAGTTTTGTAGAAATGCTTAAAGATGATTATTAGTCACTTAAAGTAATTTTAAATAATACATTTAATAAGAAAGGGGAAAAAATATATATATATATAATTGTAAAAAAAAAAAAGATTAATATTATTTATGTCTTTCGCTAGTGTAGATTGTAGTCTAAACTGTATATTAAGATGCAAAATGCATGCTAAAAATCGCATGGTTATAAAAGAAAAAAAGAAAAAAGTAAAATAACATAAAAACAATACATTTTCTTTACTGTTTTCCTTAACCTAGGTTTGTGGGAGTTTTTATTTTTTTTATTTTGGAGGTAGTGAATGGAGTAATGGCAGAGGAATGGCAGGGCGGATACATGGCCAATTTCAGCACAATTACACTTAGTTGACCTCCCTTCTAGGGCAATTTACACGACTCCCAAAGTGTATGCATGTTTATGCAAGACTGGCATGATGGGTACAAAACCCCAAGAGTCCATTTGTGTGCCTGTTTGTTTGTGTGTGTGTGTGTGTGTGTGTGTGTGTGTGTGTGTGTTGTGCAGGTTTTAAATGTCGTCAAAAACAGGAGGGGCTTTACCGTAAATCTCTCTCTCTCTCTGTTTCCAAACCAAAATACTATGAAATTATTCTCATTAAAAAGGGTAAAATCAGTAAGAATTGCAAGTATTATAAAAGCTGTAAACTTTAACTCATTTTTACATTTAAATAAAACAGTGCAGCACTTTTAACCCTTTCTCACTAATAAATCCACGACGGTCTTTGCATTCATTTTACATTCATTTGATCACAATCAAGCCATGAGTCTTGGTCTCTGATGCTTCTACTAGCATACCAAGGGTTTAAATTCTGTGTAACGAAATGCGTTTGAGCTAAAAACACAAGAAAATGTAACAACATTATGATTTGTTACCCAGCATACTTGTTTTATATTGTATCTAGATTTAACTCTTCACCTTAGAGGACATATGAAATTAAACACTTAAAAATCTAGCATTTACCCATTTTGCTTTGCTTCATATTTCTAAAATCCTGCTCTCGCTCACTCATTCTCTTTCTTTGCAGGATGACGTTGGGAAACAAAGGCGTGTTAATGATTTTCGGAGGCCACGGTCGAGCTGGAGAGCACTTCAAACTCAAGAGCAGGAAACACAGGGTTCCCACAGGTATGAGGGTCTACAAGCACACACACACACACACACACACACACACACACACACACACACACACACACACACACACACACACACACACACACACATCATAACAAACACTAACTCTCACATACACTCACAAACAAAAAAGAACAACAAGAAGAGATTGTTACACAAAAATTACAATAACCAGAACATTAGAACCAATTACATATTTACCCAGATTTTTCTTCCTGGTTTACGAAATTTAAACGAAATTTACGAAATTACGAAATTTAAACCAGGAAATATATATATATATATATTACATGATTTACATGTATTGTAATTGTTTTGAGAATGATATGTTTATTGTCATAGCGGGGCACATTATCAAATGTAATTTGAGTCATGTATTGTTTGGTCATCGCATTATACAGTTTTTTGAATGAGTGTGTCTCTTCACACAGAGTGGATTAAAGAGCTCGATCCTCTTTCTTAAGAATAGGATGGTAATAACAGCTGGCTGGTGTGTGAACTTAAACTAAAGAGTGTTAACAGCTCTTGTTAATTGACCCGACCTCGCTTGTAATGAAAAAGATCCATGCCGCAGCATATGGTAGTGCAAAGAATTATGGGAATCATTGTGCAATAGGGTAAGGGTGGAGTATATGACCGATGTCATTTTATTAGCATTGATTTTATTTTATGTATTTTGTTGCAGCTAATGATATTGATTTGTGCCATGCATATTTAAGGTCCCTGTAAAGGTTAAAGGATTATTTAATAATTTGTGCTGTGCTTCATGGTCACCATTGCTAATAAAATGTGATTTGAGAGTGACAAATAGCTTTGAACTCTTGTTCACTCAGAAAACAAAATGAACAGCCTTATTATTGAATTTAGCATTATATCCCTTGATATATATACAAACAGGCCAACTATGAATAAAAATTAAGTAATGTCTATTACAAAAAAAGAAATCCAGTTAATATATCCAACAACATAAACGGTAGTATGCATTTGAAATCCCTCAATGTATGTGTGTGTTTGAGCTATTCTGTATCGTGTGTATGCAATGTCAGGTCCTGTTCTCCTTCGTATCGCCATGCTCTGACAGCAGGGCAGGGAACAGAGTGTTTGTTCTTATAGGATCGAACACTGGTTCACTCTCCCACATCCTGAACAGCCTCCCACCACGCTGCAGAATACCAATTAGCATGTTGACGCTAAGCGCTAACCGCTCACGCTAACTTAGGCCAAAGTACTGGGGTGTATCAGGCTGAAAAGATGCAACTTAATGGGTCCCACAGATGCTCATAGTGGGCAGTACGGACTCGTTGTGTTAAGGAAAACAGTTAGGGTGCAGGGTATGAAATTTTGGGGGGAAGCGCAAACACAGTGGCTGATCGAATTAAATACATTTGCGCAGTGTGTGTGTGTGTGTGTGTGTATGTGTGTGTGTGTGTGTGTGTGTATGTGTGCATGAACAGCTCAAGACTCCAGAGATACTAAAGAGAGGGACAGCTGACAAATACTGCCATGGTCTACATGTCACCTGACACTAGTCTGGGTGGAGCATGGTATTCACCTGATAATCATCAAATTATACACACAGCGTGCTTTTTTCTCTTTCCTTTCCTCTCTTGTCCTCTCTTTCTTATCCTTAATTCTCTCTCTATCTTTCTATTTCACACACACACATACACATATTCAATAACCTCTGATACCCTGTGGCCCAGCTGCTCTGTAGGAGCATGAGTGTGTTTACTGGACGAGAGAAGAAGCCCTCACCATCACGGCTCACTGGCTCCCAATACTACCAGCATTTTCTTTAACAGAGCCAAAGTGAATAGATACAATTTCAGCCGGTGTAGAGAGTGGCACAGCCAAGACAAAAGAGACAAGATCCTGCAATCTGGAGGTCGCTGACACGGTCCGAACAGTAATTACTACACTTCCCAAAACACTAGCACCAGCAGCTCTACCCCTACACTCACTCTCCAAATGCCAACCTAGGCATATTAGCAAGAACAAGTGTCCACAATGTGGCTATACTGTGAATATATGGTTCAGCCTACACGCGTGGTGATTGCTTTATAAAGGACATGTGTACTCATCAACTGGGCACTAGGTGAGAGAAAGAAAGAAAATAGGAGAAAGCGAGAGCGAGGGGGAGATGTCCATTTCAGTTGTATGCTTTGAATGAAAGAGGGGACTAAAGTAAAATTGACGCTCTCGATTCTCTGGGTTGAGCTGTGGGTCTATGAATATGTCAGAGGCATTTTGAAAAACCATAAGTTATTGTCTGGACTGAGCAGAATTGAAGAAAATGAATGACCAAAAGTGTGCCCTTCTCTCTTTTCTTTTTCTCTCTATTTCTCTCTTACACACACACACAATTTTGCAAAAAATATGTATGGTTGTTTTAAAATTCACTATGTGGCCACCCACATAATTGTCAGGTATTTGGATGGTGTGCTATAGTATGGAGTAAATATTTTAACATTTAAATTTATTTGATCAAATGCATTGTGTTTATTTGAATATAGACTTATTTTGCATTTCAGCTAGTGTAAAATATAATAATTCACAATAAAGATGTATGCAGCAGGAAAGTGATTATATTTAAATGCATATTTGAATATTGTGTGTCGCGCGTGTATTATTTGTTGGTTTCTTTCATTTCATATAATTCAAATATATTGCTTTTACAGTATATCTTTTTTTTATTATTATTTTCATATTTTACTGGATGCCTATATTAAAATATTTCTACTTTCTTGATTTTTTGTGAAATATTTAGTTGATATTTACTCCACACTATAGTATAGCTGTCTGTTGATATCATGGCTGGTGAAATCTTGAATAATTACTACTTCAGACTAAGACAAAGAAACCCCCACAACTGCAGGGAAGCTTTCATTTAGTTGTTGATGCGATCCATTTGTGTGGGCTGTTTTCTCAGAAGTTCCACTTTGGTGAAAAACACAAAGAGCTTGTGTTTCCACCAAACCAGTGACATCCTTCAACACCAGGGTGAGCACTTAAGAGAACTTTGAAGATGAATCAATTTCTATATTATAGCAAGTCTGTAAGGGTGCTGAGCAGGAATCGAACCTCCTGCCTGCACTTCATAGCAGTCAGGCAGCATTGATGAGGTGATTGATCTTGGGATGGAAACGACGGGGAAGAGGAGAAGGATTACGCTTGTCAAATGGAGTCAATACAGTGGGTTGGATGCGCAAATGTTTGCAGTAAATCTTAAATAGTGCCTGTGAAAGCTAAAAAGGCTGAAAACGGCAGCAGACAAATGGAAGAGCTGCTTTAGGGTTTGCTTTCTCTGCTGTCTGCCTAATAAAAAACTGACAGAACTACGAAAGTCGGTGGAGGGACATCAGTGACTGCAGCGCTGTAATAAGCCCACGGCAAAGCGCTGAGTGGCAGCTGCAGCAGCCGGCCACACGCCGCACCATGCATTCATCCTAGCGCTGCGTCCACCCAGTTATTTACAGCTGGCTTTTCTTTTATGGAAAAATCACGACGTGATTGATTCAGGTTAATGTGACGGCCAGGCAGCAGCAAGCTGCATTTGAGAGCTCAGGTTAACAGAAAACACTAACTTCCATAAAGCACTACGGGGATAAATCATGCTTATTCGGGCCGGCCTGACAGCCGTTTAAGCTGTGGCAATCATCGAAAGCACCTCTGCCGCCCCTCCGCTCCGCTCCGCAAAATGTCGAGGGGGGAGTGTGGGATTTGATGGGGGATGAGGGAGGGGGCAGATGAAGGGAGATGGAGAGCGTGAGAGAGAGAGAGAGAGAGAGTCAGATAGAGGTAAATGAGACCAAGGGAGACAGTCATATCAACGAGCCATCAGCGAGCGGGTGCTTTACATAAGCATCTCGGTAAGCAGTAAGCAAATTCTGTTGACAAAGAAACGCAATAAAACAAAGAGGGTATGGAAGGAAGAGACATCCCCAGTGCATTCCTACAGCGCTGCCTCGCTCTCTCCTTCTCTCGCTTTCTCTCTCTCAGGAGCAAGATTATAGTGTTTGCTTTTATCTGTCAGAGATCAATATTTCAAACGTCCGATAAAAGAGGAAATTGAACTGGGAATAGACTGGAGTGCTGTAAAAGTACAAAGCACAATTATCAAAAAGCACTTAAAGAGCTTAATAGGATACACATATTAAAAATGCCCAAATGGATGTCGCGGAACTATAATGAGGATTCTTCCTCATCCCTCCTCTGCCTCTCTCCACCTTCGGCTGCAAGGTGAAGCTTTTGATCATAATGCTGGCTGAGGGCAGGGGGTTTGATGGTCTGTGGGTACGACGCTATATGGACCCCTAGAGGCCTCATGTTTTAACATTGCACCATTAGGTCTGACAAGCCCCACACTCTGTTTATGCGCTTGCCATTACAGCCGCGTGCGCCCGAGATCGGGGAGGGAGATTTGGCAGACAAGGACGTGGCAGACGGAATAGACAACTGAGCCGAAGCCCAGACAGGTGATGCACTCCAGCACACATGGGGGTCAGGAGCTGTTCGGGATCACGGGATGGACATTTTCAACATTAATCTTTCCGTTACTTTCATTACTCGTTCCAGATCAAGCGTACAACAAATCTCAGTCTTTGCTTCGGATGTCCGACCTCCATCCTAGCAGTCAGATCACTCAGATCAGTCTCATATAGTTGGATTTACACTCATCTGAACACCTCTTCCCAGCCTGTAGATGTCTCATGACATGCAGTGGTGTGTTCTGGGCACCGGCTGTTTGACACCTGGTCTGCAGTGTGTCTGGTGTCATGTTTGTAGTGGTCTTCATTCATCGGTTTCATGCACACCCACTCACCATGTGGAAACTGTCAGAGACCCCCTCAATACTGAAGGTTACACGCACGCCCCTGGGATGTCTGTCAGGCTTCCCTTCTGGCCCGGGATGTAGCTGAACCCCGTCCTCAAGCTATTGTATATTCTCTGTTAAACAAAATTTACACCACTTATGGCCTTTGTGTGTTGTGGAACCCAACACCACTCTGGAGGGCCGGCGATCTGCACAAACACACCAGTGCAGATGTCAGCAAAGTCTTGCCAACAGTCTGATGCTCATCTAATGATTATATCTGTCTTATATACAATGCTAAATATACACTATAGTTTAAAAGTTTGGAATTAATAAGATTGAATGTTTTTGATGCTTACTGAGGCTGCAACACAGTAAAACATTACTATTGTTAAATATTATCAATAAACAATTTTAATATGTATGTAATTTATTATATAAAATGTAATTTATTCCTGTGATGGCAAAGCTGAATTTGCAGCAGCCATTACTCTAGTATTCAGTGTCACATGATTCTTCAGAAAATTATTTTAATATTTTTTTAAGAAAGTCAGTATTGAACATTCCTGTGCTGCTTTATATTTCTATTGAAACCGTGATGCAGTTTTTTTTTTATTATTCATATAAAAACTGAAAAATTCATGGGGGAAAAAAGATGATTTTTTTCACAGGTTTTTATGCTGGATGCCTTATCTAATTTTCCTTGCTAATAAAACAAAACTCTTACCCCCGAACTCTTGAACGGTAGTGTAAATTAACTGTATTTTTTTTTTTATTATTATTATTATTGATCATTTTGTACTTTTTTGGGATATTTGGTTATATTTTCTTGGTTTTAATAATGTATTTTTTATATTTTTTAAATAATTTATATTGCCTCAAATTGATGCAATCATCCCATTTATTTATTTATCCATATCAAAACCCTGCATTCTTAAATTGAACTTAGAATGCACTTCTCAGTCAACTTAGAGATCATGTGATGCATACAAAAGAAAACTAGTCATCTTAGGAACAGAAGAAAAGTGCATCTGAGACTGAACTATAGTTTTCTTTTTCTACTTCATCTTCTTTTCTAATTTTACTGCCTGATTCTCTTTGACCTGTATTTTACTTAGCTGTGCTTGTTTAAATTAAATTTCATTTCTCACTGAAATGATTCCCTATCAACACAAGTAAATAAAAACTAAATGGAAAAGCCAGTGTAAAATATAAGAAAGACACAGGAAATGAAACATTTGCTTGGTCAGTCATTTAGCACACCTGTCCGCTGCTTTCCCCCCCTCCAGAGCTTATCATACTTTTATATGCAGAGGAAAAGAGATGAAATAGTGTTGTAATACCCAAGCAGTGGCAAATCAATAGCATTCTAGACATAACAAGAACATTAACTTATCTTAAAGAACAGATAAAATTAGAGAGTGGTTGTAACAGAAGCGATATCATGAACATCTCTTGATTGAAACATCCTATTAGCTGAGAGCTCAGTATGATACGACAGACCATTCATTTCAGCCATATCTTAATGGCCCATCATTAGTCATATAATCAATAAGCTTCTTGATTAAGAGAACTCAAGAATGCACGTTTCATCTACAGGCATTTTTTGCGGATCGATGACAGGGTTATCTCGCAAATGACGAGGATGCAAAAGGAGGATTATGTGCGTGCATGCCCGCGCACACTCAAACACACAAATGCTGCTGAGTAAATCATGAAACACTTTGATCAGTAGGCCAGCATAACTGGAGGCAGAGCTTTTAATCGCCAGCGGTAAGTCATTAACTAAATTAGTTTTTAAAGATTTAGGATGCTCTGCAGATTTCATTCTCAGATAGGCCTGAAGTTTCGTGGCTTTGAAATATCTGTTGGTTCATGTTGATGGATGAAACGCTGCTGAACGATTCCCCTACAAATCGAGGCATTTTTCAAAGTTCCAAACAATCTTCATGCCACCTGCTAATGTCTCGGTTCCTGTCCAATCCCCTGAAGGAAGTGCACTGATTTTTCAAATTTCATTAGCCCATTAGTTGAATAATGTAAGACTGGTGTTCAGATTTATCCAGTGCACTAACTCAATAACCTGTCCAAAGTCCTTGTCCAAGGACATTAGCCATGCAAAAAAAGATCACAAGATCCATTTTTCTATAGCTAAGCAGAAATCAAACATTTAAACATTTATAGGTCGTCCTGTTAAAGATAGGCCACCAAAGTCACTCTCCCAGACTTCAATTAACCTTCTGGGCTGTTAGCCTACTGTCTCTCCCTCCCTTGCTCTTTCTCTTCATCTCTCTCCCTCTCTCAGACATGAGGTCTTCACATAAGGGAATACTGGAAAGAGAGAGGGAGACGGCTCGTTTGATTCCAATAAAAGAAAACTGAATGTGCTGTTGAACGAGTTTGTCATTTTGTACCTTTTTCCTTTGTCCTTCAGGGATAATTTTCCTTGACATTCAAATCACATTTTTGATATTTGCTCTGTATGATGGGAGACAAGATGAAAACAGCCTGTGAAGTGTACTGGGAGCTGTCTGTACCCTTGTGAGGGCGCTTTGGGAGTTTGGTCTTGATGCATTGAAAGAAAAGGTCTGTCTGGTGTTAGAAAGATTTGTGCTGGTGCATTTTTACACGTAAAGGCTGAGTTTAGTGAGTCATCATCAGTGGAGACATATAAGGTGTGCAGCATATGGGACTCCAGAAGGAAAAATCGAGGGTCCTTCTTACACCACTTTACCTCAGCCACCAATGTAATTGTGCATGCTTAAAGATAAATTAGCTACTAAGTGTTTTAGAAATGTTATGGTATGATATTAGATAGTATTTTTAAATACTACTGCCAAAATGAATGTGCACATATGTTCTCAAGACATATTTGGCCCATTTCCTCTGTGCAAGTTTTATAATTTTCTATTTAGCAAATTGTGTATATAAAGATTTGGAGCCTTTAGTTTACATATAGGTAAGCTTATACACTGTGATTTTCATAGTTGTGCTCTCTTGTATATACATTTACAGTATATTATTAATAGGGCTGTCAGTTTAACACTTTAATTTACTGTGAATAATTATATAAAATAATAATAATAACACACAAGTAATCATGCCCCCTGAACCATACGTAAAACCCCTACCATTATCACACTGCTATTGAAGGCAACATGCAACACTTACTATTACTAAGAATAGGCAATGTTGCTCATGAAGGAAGTGTTCTTATGTTAAAAAAAAAAAAAAAAAACACCTGGATGGAGTGCAACCAAACGCAAAGATCTGGAGATGCAACTATTTTTAACTTCACAAATTTTTTGCCTAGAATTGTACAAACCCGATTCCAAAAAAGTTGGGACACTGTAGAAATTGTGAGTAAAAAAGGAATGGAATAATTTACAAATCTTATAAACTTATATTTTATTCACAATAGAATATAGATAACATATCAAATGTTGAAAGTGAGACATTTTGAAATGTCATGCCAAATATTGGCTCATTTTGGATTTCATGAGAGCTACACATTCCAAAAAAAGTTGGGGCAGGTAGTAATAAGAGTCCGGAAAAGTTAAATGTACATATAAGGAACAGCTGGAGGACCAATTTGCAACTTATTAGGTCAATTGGCAAAATGATTGGGTATAAAAAGAACCTCTCAGAGTGGCAGTGTCTCTCAGAAGTCAAGATGGGCAGAGGATCACCAATTCCCCCAATGCTGCGGCGAAAAATAGTGGAGCAATATCAGAAAGGAGTTTCCCAGAGAAAAATTGCAAAGAGTTTGAAGTTATCATCATCTACAGTGCATAATACCATCCAAAGATACAGAGAATCTGGAACAATCTTTGTCCGTAAGGGTCAAAGCCAGAAAACCATACTGGATGCCCGTGATCTTCGGGCCCTTAGACGGCATTGCATCATATACAGGAATGCTTCTGTAATGGAAATCACAACATGGGCTCAGGAATACTTCCAGAAAACATTATCGGTGAACACAACCCACCGTGCCATTCGCCGTTGCCGGCTAAAACTCTCTAGGTCGAAACAGAAGCCATATCTAAACATGATCCAGAAGCGCAGGCGTTTTCTCTGGACCAAGGCTCATTTAAAACGGGCTGTGGCAAAGTGGAAAACTGTTCTGTGGTCAGACAAATCAAAATTTGAAGTTCTGTTTGGAAAACTGGGACGCCATGTCATCCGGACTAAAGAGGACAAGGACAACCCAAGTTGTTATCAGCGCTCAGTTCAGAAGCCTGCATCTCTGATGGTATGGGGTTTCATGAGTGCGTGTGGCATGGGTAGCTTACACATCTGGAAAGGCACCATCAATGCTGAAAGGTATATTCAAGTTCTAGAACAACATATGCTCCCATCCAGACATCGTCTCTTTCAGGTAAGACCTTGCATTTTCCAACATGACAATGCCAGACCACATACTGCATCAATTACAACATCATGGCTGCGTAGAAGAAGGATCCGGGTACTGAAATGGCCAGCCTGCAGTGCAGATCTTTCACCCATAGAAAACATTTGGCGCATCATAAAGAGGAAGATGTGACAAAGAAGACCTAAGACAGTTGAGCAATTAGAAGCCTGTATTAGACAAGAATGGGACAACATTCCTATTACTAAACTTGAGCAACTTGTCTCCTCAGTCCCCAAACGTTTGCACACTGTTATAAAAAGAAGAGGGGATGCCACACAGTGGTAAACATGGCCATGTCCCAACTTTTTTGAGATGTGTTGATGCCATTAAATTTAAAATCAACTTATTTTTCCCTTAAAATGATACATTTTCTCAGTTTAAACATTTGATATGTCATCTGTGTTGTATTCTGAATAAAATATTGAAATTTGAGACTTCCACATCATTGCATTCTGTTTTTATTCACAATTTGTCCCAACTTTTTTGGAATCGGGTTTGTATCTGTGTGATACACCTGCATATGTACAAACAGTTAAAAATAGTGTAGATGGAATGCACTTTATAACTTTTACTTACCAAAGTTATAGAATATTAATGAAGTTCATTGTGTGAAAACTTAAAAGTAAGTTCAGAGAAAATTCATAGCCTGATCCATTCTCAGAACAATAGAGTCCGTATGTAGTGTGCATGCCTGTCCGTTTTAATGAGCAGGGAAATACATTTTGAACACAGCTTATGCAGTTGGGAGGGATGAGAACGGCTCAATAAAATACACACCAGAGGTTGAAATGATGGGGGGAGTAAAAAAAGCTTTTTGACAATGTTAAGCCAGGCAGCTGCTCTGAGGCTACCAGGGGGTTTTTATCATCTCTTCAGATGTTGGATCATAGGGAGAGAGAAGCTTTCCAAGGGTAAGCAAAGTCAGGCAAGCCCTTACAGTAACATCAACATACTATAGCTACAGACAGATTGCTGAAGCGCATTCTCACTGGGGTCTTATTTAAAGCAGAAGGGTACTACAAGACATTGAAAGAGACCTCTTCAGGTTTTCAGGAGACTGATTCACATAGTTCTACTGTTCTTTGCTAAACTTCCCATAGACTATACGGCAAACGTTGAGGTCAACTGACAGCACAACTGTCAGCAAAAAATTTTCAGCACAACTGATTACCACAAAAATTACTTCCACTTGTCCCTCCTTTGCTTCAAAAAAAAGCAAATATCTGAGTGACAGAAAGGCACGTACAATGGGCCAATCCACTGTTTCAATAGTACTGTATAGCTGCAAGATGTAAACAATGTAAGTTAACATGTTTTAAGCGTGAAAATAATAACACTTTTGATTTAGATTTAATATAACATGTAAAACCTTGCCATAAGTAAATGATTTACCATTAAAACAATACACAAGTTGAACAGCAGAATTAGTGAGTGTTTCTTTAAAATTAGAAGCTTCACATTTTTATTATTAAATTACCATACAGAAAGGTTTTTTATTTTATTTATTTTTTTATTGTAAATACACTATATTGTGACTGTAAAAACAGTAATATTGTGAAATAATGCTATCATATAAAATGTCATTTATTCCTGTGATGGCACAGCTGAATTTTTCAGCAGTCATTACTCCAGTCTTCAGTGTCACACGATCCTTCAGAAATCATTCTAATATACTGATCAATGTTGAAAACAGTTGTGCTGCTTAGCATTTTTGTGGAAACGATGATAGATTATTTTTTACATGATTTTTGATTAATTAAAAGTTTAAAAGAACAGAATTTATTTGAAACAAATCTTTTGTAGCATTACAATGTTTTTAATGTCACTTTTGATCAATTTGATGCATCCTTGCTGAATATAAATATACATTTCTTTCTAACCCCAAACTTTTAAAATAATTGGACACATTTACTTCCATTGTAAGTGCTTCTCTTTAACCTCACTATTTGCCTTTTTTACGCTTAAGAAAATGAGGGACGAGTCGAAATTATTCTTTGTAATAATCCGCATTGTCAATTGATTTTAACTTGCACTGAACCCAGAATATTCATTTAAAGTCATTATTTCTGAGATTTCCTCATATAGAGGATAGAAGAGCACCAAACACAAGTCCTACACAACAGCTCACATTCAGCAGCTGCCTATGTGAGCAGGAATTCAGTGTATTGATGCATGCCGGTGTCTAAGAAGTGTGTATTAGGACAGCTCAAGTCACAAAAGCCCCTCTCCCTCTCTTTTTCTCTGTATGGGCATCACCTCTATCCCATAACAGCCCCTTGCTCTCGCTACGACAGAGGTTAATGATTCTACACCTGGCCTCGGATGAGCAAGTGATATTTTACCTCTTGCAGAAAGAGGGTGATATATGGAGACTGCAGTTGTTTTGGGGGTGTATAAATTAAAGGAATAGCCTGTATTGGCGGGCAGGATGATGAAATAACAGGCACTTTAGGTAATTCCTCTGATAAAGCAGCCTGACCCCTGAGCAGGGAGGAGGATGATAGAATCAAATGTTCTGGTAGAGGTCAGCCGGTGGATCATCAGTCTAGTCAAGCCATTACAACAGAATACAAAGACCCAGCACCTGTCAAGAGAACAGGCCAGGTGGGTGAGAGAGAAAGAGTCTCAAGGCATTCTTCTCTTTTTCAAACCAAATGAGATTCATTTTACCTTTGCAAAGAATCAGGTTAGGGTTGATGGGCACAGTGTACAGCACAATTCTCATTACATTAAAAATATTTCTATAGGTACTGCACATGTGCTGAGCCATTGCTATGTAGAAAACAGCATATTAGTTCAGATAGTTTTTCTCTAGAGTAGTCTAAATAATCACATCTACTGAATGTGAAATTCACTGAATAGATTTGAATTTCTGGGCAAAATTACTGAATGGAGATGTGTGCTAAACCCAGAAGAAAATCACTACACAATTTACGTAGCTGGTCAGTCTGATAGATTTTTTATATTATAAATATGTTTGCATTGTGCAATTTTACTATTTTACAGTACTTTTAAAATAAATTAAAAGACATGCACAGTGACAATTTTAGTTACAACTTTATATTGTAACTATTTTATATATTTCTAGAAGCACACTTTACATAGGGATACCTGATAGGCTAGCTAATAACATCACGGCTGGTTATTGGTTTCTAGAATTACAAATTACATAATGAACAAATAATTTTGGAAAGAGTATATCATGATGACAATGAATCATCCTAATTCAAATCAAAATTAAATCCAAAATATAAGGAAACTTATGTTAAATGTGCACTCCACATAGATTTGATAGGATTTCATTATTTGGAGAAAAGCAGTGCGATAATTGGGCCCACTTTATATTAGGTGGCCTTAACTACTACTTACATTTAAATTAATAATTTGATACAATGTAGTTATTGTGTACATACATGTTTTACGTTGATCTTAAAATTACCCTGCATGTAATTACATTTATAATTACAATGTTGACCCATCCCTTAAACCTACCCATACCACAAAACCTGTCCCTAACTTTAACCGTATCCCACCTCAATATCAGAAGATGTGTTTGCAATACAATATGAACACAATAAGTACAGTACATTGTACTTATTTTTTGAAGTAGAAAGTAGTTAAGGCCATGCAGCTAATATAAAGTGTGGACGATAATTCTTCACACCATCTCATTTTGTGTTCAGCCATGGAATTAAGAAAGAAAGAAATATAAAGGTGTGCAAATGCAGACAGGCTTTTCTATTTTGGCTATACTTGGATTTTCACAACGTAAGAGAAGAGATCTATTTCTCTCAATAGACCGTTGTATCAGAGCTGTGTTCTTGAATACGCTTACAATGTTACGCACATGCCACTTACACTAACATGTATAAATAATGCAAATAACAGTTAATCTCAACAACGTATAAATAATTGTCTTACTTATGACTGTAATTTTCCTGCAGAGCTTAGCAGGAGCTGCAGAGAACTGTATGTGTCTGAGTGTGTGCGATGTCAGGATGTTAAACATTGAAAATAATGATTCTGCATCAGAGTACTAAATAAATGAATAAATATGTGGACGGAAGGCAGATGATAAACACCAGTACTTTTGCTAACCCATTAGCAGTTGACAGCTCTGCTGTGGGCGCAGGGTTCTGGTGGGTATGGAGCCTGTATATCAGCCTTATTACACCTCCCACTTCCTGACCTGCCCTTCTAATTCATCCATTATAATTTGTCCTGTCAGGGGCTCTTGTTTTATCGCTAACTAACCCAGGCATTACGGTCTTGATTTACGGTGCCGATTGAGTGCTAGCAAATCATGGAATATTTTCATTGATTACCACAAATTGTCTAATCTGCGCTATGTTCGTAGGCCTTGATTGGGTGGTGCTTACCGATTGCTTCCCGCTAACTTAAAAATCAATCAAGGGACACAATGGGCAGAAGGCTGGATGGATCCGGTTCCAAGCCGGTGAATCATCCTCAATCAAATTTGTTGCAAATTTAAATCCATAAGTCATCAAATGAATTCTAATTTGTATGATGCCTACATATGCACTTTCTCACGAAGGAGCCGAGAGAGCATAATCTATGGCCTCACTGCTGCATGCTTAAATGCAAGCGAACACTGCAAATTATCATTATACTGTTTTTTTATGTAACACAACCAAAATCTCCAGAAGCAAGAGTCTGTAGTTAAGGACACAAATATTTTTAAAGGCACTTAGGGTGGTCTGTTTGATACGTAGGGTTTGACTGGAGGTCATTTTTTTGCTCTATACACTTTTAAACTTTGCCTCGCGTGTTTACCCGTTGACAGCAGGTGTCGTGGACATTAATTATAGATCACAAACAGGTAGAATAGAGATTCAGACAAACAACATGCAGTCCCATCTCATTTGTATCAATGCCCAGAGAGTGAGACGCGTCTGGAGGGGGAATCTAAAAAGCGTCAGATGCATCTTCTTGAGAAGTCATCAGGGTTAGGGCATGTTAGCACCTCCGAGAAGCTTCGGCAGCTAAAACATACGTGAGTGCTTGTGTGTATTTGATATGAGGGGCGGATGACAGGTGGTGAAAGGTGACCAACTCCAAGAGGCAGCTCACCTAGCCACATATTAATGTCACTGTCACACTCCCAAACATTGTACTTGTTTACTGAGCCTACTGAGCCTTGGGCTTTATGAAGAAATATCCAGTGATAGTGAATCAGAGCTTTTTATTGATAGCAGATAGACTTTTGGATCTTCAGCTCATGGATCACTTCTAACAACTCAGCCTTCACAATTGCATCACCTGAAAGCTTAGCAATGACAGGCACCAACAATATCAAGCAGTCGGAATCATTGTTTGTTTTTTAGGTGTATATGTCTGAATTGATTTTAGGATCCCAGGGTGCGATTGACTGTGAGAAAGACTGACAGAGAAAGCAGTAATTGCACAGTAATTTCATCCTCTCCTCTCAGTAGATTGTAGGATCGTTTTAAATCGGTGGGTCTGAGATGGAAATATTTTAACTTGCTCATTAAAAAGTAAGAATTCATATAACTTTGCCCATTCAGAGGTTTATAGATTCCAGGCTGGAAATGACCTTGAAAGAAGAGTAGACAAAGACATGATAAAAAAGCCTCTTAGGGAAAAGTGTCTACATCAGTGAAACATCAACAGGAAATTCACCTAGTTTGATAGTCAGAGAAGAGGAATGGTTTAAAAAAAATGCTTATAAGAAGGTCCAAAACACAGAAAAGCATATTAAATGAAAATCTCAAGATCTATTTTTTTTTCTTTTTTCTAAAAAGTTCCAGTGACTCTAGTTCCAGTGATTTGCATGAATTTATATTTACTGTACACAAATTCTGTTTTGTTTTTTTTAACTCTTACAGCAGCTATGACATTCCTTCTAAAAATATCTGAGGACAAGGCATTATCCATCATGTGGGAAATTTGGAGCCGTATGCCATAATCTGTGTTTCCATGTACACACCCACACAGCTGCAGCTTTGAACTGATTAAAAGTGGATTCATGATTCACTCTTCCTATTTTGTCTGGTGACATTAGAGTGCTGTTTGTATTGTGTCTAATAGTGCATATTGTTTTTGTATGATATGTACATAGTTGTGTGTGTGTGTGTGTTGTGCCTCCACATTTATAATTTTCCTGTTGTGACTAATTTTTTAACAATTAGCATTCCTATAGCTCAGACAGTAGTGAATGGCTACTGTGAAAATTTGACTCAGAAAATGTGCACATTAGATTTGTAACTTGTTTTGGTGTGGTCTCATGTATATATATATATATATATATATATATATATATATATATATATAGATAGATAGATAGATAGATAGATAGATAGATAGATAGATAGATAGATAGATAGATAGATAGATAGATAGATAGATAAAATCACGTCATAAGAGCACGTAACTATTTTAGCCTACACAATAATTATTGCAATTATGGATCACTGCAATTGTAGAGTACAGTTTATTTTGCGGTTTACTTTTATTTTACTTTGTTACAGGGATATTATATGCAGAGTGGAAACATGCTATGTTTGAAACTGCAAAATCGTGGCTTTATATGAGGTCGGAAACTTACATGTTATTAATATTTTTCCAAATTAAGTTTATTTCTGAGCATTTGAGGATCCAACAGAGTTACAAGATGCTGTTAATACTTTTCATTGGCTAAACATTTATAAAACCAACAGACCAATGGAAAGGTTGACCAATAGGACTGATAAAAGTGTATACTGTTTAAAATGCTGAATTATGGAGATGCAAGATTTATGCCCGACAGACACACTGTACATCAAAATAAGAATAAAAATATGTATCATATATTATATAGTACTAGTGAATAACAATCAGTCAGTCACAGACAAATAATGATACAATTGCCAAAATAATTTGTTTATTGTAAACCACATACTAAATGTTCAGCATTATTGTACAGATTTCTCTGTACAGATATTTATAGATAAGACCTACGTGAGCCCTTGTCCTCATATATTCTGTGATCTTCCTCATGCAGTTTATATGTGCATTTATGTTTTGCGCAAATGTGTGCTGTAAGAGGACAGGCTAATGTTCATCCCATCTTCCCCATCAGCTGCCTGACTCATCAATAGATCCATCCACCCAATCAATGGCCTGCAGAATCATTCAAAGTGATCAGCCCAAGGCCTGCTCAATCTGCACACAAAATCAGTATGGACATTCATCTTTTGAGTCCACACACAGGCCGTTGTAGGCAGCACTACGCTAACACACACATTTACACTCTCTCCCTCCCGCTGAGGCCAAAACGTAAGCCACAACCATACAACATTGCCAATATATGTGCGGTTGCTTCAAAATAAGCACAGATCCCATTTTGCAAACGCAAATGAGTGTTTAAGGGTCTATTAAACCCATGCACCGCTGAGCGATATGGTCCATACACAGGTGTGTGTGCTAGATCATCCTATTAAAGGCATCCTCCGTGTTTAGCGAAACATGTCCAATTCCCATTTTCTATTTTTTTCCCTCTCTTGTGTCTGCCAAATGCTTGTGCTTTCTGAGCCAAGGTGGAGCCCTGGTCATGACATCTGCTCCCCTGTCAAGCATCAAACATCAAACCCATCCCCCCTCGTCCCTCCTCTGACTGAGCGCAGGCCCACTGTCTTTTCCGAATGCTGGGGAGCGATGGCTTCGCGTTTTCTCCCCCCGGGTTATTATGTCAGCGGTGATAGAGACCCTATCTAGTGACTAAAGGAGAGTAAGCGAGGAAAGAAAAAAGAGCAAATCTGAGTGATGGCCAGAGAGAAACAGAAATGGGAAGAGCGGAGGAGAAGTTTCGTTCTCCCTCTCTCTTTACTGGACAATACACCTGTTCAATGGCGAGGGGGCAAGAGTAAGAGAGAGGGACCGTCTGAGACAAATGAAAGGTGCAGTTGCTCAGTACACAGCGGAGATTGCTTATCGATCCAGATGGCAGTATTCAGGCGCGCTCGTGAGAGCCTGAGAATTTTCTGAGGGAGTTAATAACCAGGCAGCTCAGCTGTCCTGTCCAATTCAGCAAACGCTGACGCCTAATCACACCAGGATCCCTTTTTCTGCCCTCCCTTCTTCTCGCCCCTGGGCCCCGTACCTTCCATTCGTCCTTTTCAGCTTTATGCCGCTTTTTCTCACTCTCTTTCTATCTCTCTGTCTCCCTCCTTCCCCTCCCCTCCTCTTCCACTCGGATGGTTCGCTGAGAGTGATTGGACTGACAGCCTATAGAAGAAAGCTAATCAAATTGTTTATTATCAGTCTGAATCAATATGTATGGATTCTTAAAGGATCACAGACAGGCCTGAGCACGAGAGGAGATCGGTGCAGCTGTGGGTTCGGGCCAGGCCCCTCTGACCAGAGCTTTTCTGTTTAAGCAACTTCACTCTTACTTAAGTCGTGACGACCCGGAGGGGTCAGCTGCTGTGGAGGGGGGGGGAATTAGACAGATTGGATATTCCCCCCCAACGCACGCACAAACACATGTGCACCCTCCAGCTTTGAAAGTGTCAACCCCAGCTGCATGATAAACAACCTGTCAATCAAATTACCGGCGAAAACAACGGAGCCTGAATGCTGAGCTCAATCTCAACTGGATGTTGGGGTCACGTGGACGTTATCCGTCACGTCTCGCTCAAAATGTGGGATATTTTTGGAGGAGTCGGGGCGCTCAATCTACTTGCGGCCTATGTCTGTAGCATTAAGGTCAGACACAGCAATGAGTTCCAGTGATTGTGGCGAGTAATTAGACAATGCCAAGGCACACTGAGAGTGAGACATGTGCAGCAGACAGCGGCTTATTGTGCTCTTGGTGGTCTCACCTCTTACACTGTAACAGCGAATGTGGTTTATAAAGAGACATCAGTGCCACTTATGCAAATATACTACCAAGTTTGCTGAGGACCATAGCATAAAACACAATACTGTGTGATACTTGGTACAGATACGTTTCACATATGTGAAGGACAAACCTCTTTAAGAGAAGTGATTGGACCCTATAAAGAATGCCGCAGAGGCAACTCTGATCAGAGATATTGATTTGCTCAAATCACACAGCAGGGAGTCAAAAAAAGTGAAACGTTTCTCTGTTACCGATAATTGGTATAATAAGCATGAAGAAGCGAGAGAGACAGAATAAGAGAGAGAGAAAGGCTCATCTGTGGCATGGCTGTTGACTCATGGTGGGAATCAATAGGTCCAACAGTGACAGCCTCAGAAGAAATCAAAGATTACTGCTAACACATTTACATTTACAAAATGGTGAAAGAACAGCACAATAAAATGTTTACACTTTTATAGAGACAGATTTTAAGTAGTTATATTTTATATTTATGTTTTATTTTTAATAATAATAATAATAATAATAATATACATATACATACATTTTAAACATCAACCACTAAGGCTAAAGTTAAGGTTTAATTTTTATGCTACATTAGGTTCAGGTTTTATATTGCCAGATAGCAGGATTGAAATCTGACATTATAAAATGAGGGTATGCTCTGTGGCCCTGTAGCAGAACGTCACAGCCAACTTTTAACAGTGATGCTAATTACAGCTGTTTTATTTCATTTGGCCCTCTTGATCTCCGATTGGAAGCGGACATCAGAAACCACCCATAAGTGGCACAGTTGGCCTACATCTGATACAAATGTTGGCA